>NW_024882576.1:0-239863 GCF_019059575.1 Amphibalanus amphitrite
CTCTATCTCTCTCTCTCTCTCTCTCTCCTCTCTCTCTCCCTCTATCTCTCCCTCTCTCTCTCTCTCTCTCTCTCCTCTCTGTCCCTGGTCTCTCTCTCTCTCTCTCTCTCTCTCTCTCTCTCTCTCTCTCTCTCCTCTGTCCTGGTCTCTCTCTCTCTCTCTCTTCTCTCTCTCTATCTCTCTCTCTCTCTCTCTCTTCTCTCTCTCTCTGTCCCTGGTCTCTCTCTCTCTCTCTCTCTCTCTCTCTCTCTCTCTCTCTCTCTCTCTCTGGTCTCTCTCTTCTCTCTCTCTCTATATATTTTCTCTCTCTTTTCTCCCTCCTCCCCCTCTCTCTTTATGTTTTCTCTCTGTCTCGTCTGTTGTCTGTCTGTCTGTCTGTCTGTCTGTTCTGTCGTCTGTCTGTCTGTCTGTCTGTCTGTCTGTCTGTCTGTCTGTCTGTCTGTCTGTCTCTCTCTCATTTTCTCTCTCTTTCTCCCTCCTCCCCCTCTCTCTCTCTTTATTTTTCTCTCTGTCTGTCTGTCTGTCTGTCTGTCTGTCTGTCTGTCTCTCTGTCTCTCTCTCTCTCTCTCTCTCTCTCTCTCTCTCTCTCTCTCTCTCTCTCTCTCTCTCTCTCTCTCTCTCTCTCTCCCTCCCCCCCCTCTCTCTCTCCTGCACTGGTTGCAACAAGATTAGTGTCCCCCCACGTCCAGTACAGACGACCGTCCACCTCACCCCGCCTGGATAAGCTCCCCCGGCACCCTCCGTCTGCCAATGTGCGCAGTACCATGGACGGTCAGAGACGCGACCTCCTCGGCCCAGGCACGCACCGGAAACCCCCGATACATGCGCGGCCGGCGCGCCCGAGATCAAATATAACACCACTCCTCCGGGGAAATCTTACAGATTCGGACACACTTAGGACAGCTCGAGGAAAAACCAATTTCACAAAAAGACGGCAAAGGTCACTATCTCGGTTCTGATCTGGGTCAATAAAATATTAGTGGACGACCTTTCACTGAGCCTCTTTTGGTCATAGCCACGATCACAAAGCTCTTAGAGCTAAATTACCAATATCGGCCTGTCCGAGCGCAGTGGACGGGTCTAAACTCCAACAAAGCGGGACATTGGTTGTAAATCTCCCTGTCGAAAACTCGCCACAGCACCCCATCAGCTCCCTGGTACTCGGCCGTCGGATCTATGATGTGTCGGGCCGCGGGTAGGTCTCTACAAGTCAGGTCACTGTGCCGGGACGGTGGGAAGAGGTCCAGGTGTAGAGGTCACCCCCGTCAGGAGGGACACCACGCGTTGCCGGTGCCCAGGGTTCGATAGACGACTGACAAGCACCGGCCAGAGACGTGACTCTCCATCCTGCGGCGACGGCGGCGAGGGAGACAGCCCGCCACCAGCGGCGGGCGGCCGGCCACGCCGCTACATCAGTGGCGCTGTTAGATCAGATCGCATTAGGTGAATGGGGGCGGCAAATGGGCGCAGGGCGAGGCGGAGCATCGCTCACGGCACCGCCGCCGGCTGACCCAGGGGAGCGCTCCCGCGGCGGCGTCGTACGACAGGGGCGCCGGAGGTCACAGGTCAGTAACGAGGGAGGGGCCTGAGAGGCCACAGATCAGAGGGGCGGGAAAGACCCGAGAGGTCACAGATCAGTAGCGAGGGAGGGGCCTGAGAGGTTACAAGTCAGAGGGACATGCCAGGGGAGAGAACAGACGAATGGAAGGGCTAAAGGAAGAGTCAGGAAAACTGTGTACAGGTTATTCGAAAAGGGTGGATTGGTAAGCTTTATGTAGGCCAGCTATGGAGTGAGGGCACGGGTGAAGAGGATGGTATCCGGTAGGACCACAAGACGCCTTATCCGATTTGTGCATTACCCAGCTCCAGACTTTGTTTGGAAGTGTTAGTGCCCCGCTGGTTCAAAGCCTCTATCGGGTGCTGCCGGTTCTCGTTACCTATACTTTATCCTCTCCTGAATATGCCATGGGAAGTGGGAGCCACCACAGGGACAGAGTTTTCGAAGGTTTGACCAGAAGGGACCCAGCGAAGTTGCTTGGGTGCAATAAAGTTAGAGCGTCGTTGAGGCAGGGTCCATCACCATTCAAACTATCCAGAGGTGAAGTAAATGCATTGCAATGCTATTGAAACCTCACAAATATGACATTTAAAGGTTACATTGGCTACTCAACCTCTCAGAAATCATCTGTCAAGTACTGCTGCTCCAAAACCGCATCCTGCTCGTTCAGAGGACATTTCTCCACACACCTACCCCAGAGAACCGGACTACACTCGGCCACAGCGACCACATACCCCTCCGACCGCCCCCTACCCGTCCAGCCCGACGGCTCTGACCCGACCACTTCCGAGAACAGTGTCGAGGTCCGGCGACCGACAGCGGCGAGCACAATGCACGCCTCATGTGTCGGCGCGCATTAACGGCGGCTGTTGGCGCGCGGCGTGTGAGTGCTGCCGGGTCCAGTCACGTCCCCGATCGCTGACCGCTGACCACTGGGGAGTGACCGGGGTGGCATACGAGAGAGAGGAGAGGGAGGAAGAGGGAGAAACGGGAGACAGACGGAGAGAAAAGGCCGAGTGGTGCGCTATAACAGTGTATTGTCAGCAAAGACAGAGGCGGGGGAGGGTCGGAGGCTCGGCGGATCACAAATCCAATCGGTACGGCCGAGTCGGCGGCAGTGGATCAGGACAATGGGCGGCGGAGCGAGCCAGTCGGCTGCTGACTGGTGGTCTGCTGTGAGGTACACAGTCAGCAGCTGACCGCTGATCACAGTCAGCAGATGATTGTGAGCCAGTGTAAGCAACAGTCAGCAGCTGGAGGCAACCACGGAGCCATCAGCAGCCAGACCAATTTTTGTGATATCGACTCTTACTGAGTCCAGAATTACCGCAGGGACTCTAACTATCACGGCACAGCAAAGGAAATAATGGGTAACAAGAGGGCACCCGACGCACAGTGGAACAGCCAGCACAGCACGCTTTAGTGCTCGGAGGTCAGGCGGCTCTGCCACTAAATCGCTCCATCCACAGCACAGCATTCCCATGTCGACATCGGCCGAGATAGCCCTTCCATCCGCAGTGCTCACGTCACCGCACTTAACAACACCTGAGAAATATCGGGCGCTTAGCCCGTTTAAGCTCAATCAGGAAAGAAGCTCGCTTAGAGCTATAACATCGACTAGCCATTAATTAACGAAAATTGATGAAGAAGCAGATCTAACGGAAACAGTAACAGCCACGAAATACACAGGATAAACACATCGCCGGAGAAGGAAATAGGACATCACAAGGCTGAAGAGATCAACAGCTCATCTGCTTTGGTCACTAGATAACACACCTCACATGAATGACTAGAACAGACATCCCGATCCCTGACACTAGGCCGCTCTCTTTGGGGTCAGTCTGGCCGTTCGCCACACCACTCGACGTCCGGGGTCAGGGTCGTCACCATCGATATTCAAGGAGAACACTTGTGTCGGAGGTCGATAGCGTCTGCCACACGGCCTCTCAGGGATTGGAAAATGATCCAGCGTAGGATCTGATATCGGCACCGCTCGTCTGGTAAGCGGCAGGACGCCGGTGGGCAGACTCACGTGGGTGGACTTCTGGGTACGGTAGGATCGGCCAGGGCGCTTGGCTCAGAAATGCTCTGGGATCAGGTAATGCAAATTAAGGCGAGGAGCACACATGACCCTGTTCAGCTCCATCGAGAGAGCTCAGCGACACAGCCGGAGCCGCAGTCGCTCAGCGGCGTCCTAAACCACCTACCCTCTGTTCGGTGGCATCCCGCCGGGCGGGAACGGTGGTGGCGGCGGCGGCGGCGCACTGCTGGGCGGGGGCGGCGGCGGCGGCGGCACGGACGCGCCAGGCGGCGGCGGGTACTTGGATGCCGGCGGCGGGGGCGGCGGCGGGGGCACCGCCCCACCCTTACCGTCCGCCGGGCCCGACGGGAACCTGGAAGAGTCGAGAAGACAAGTGTCAACAATTACTTTAGAATATTACTGTTATCGGGAACCACAGCATTTAGACACATGAAAAGCACGACGAACTATACCACAGCGATGTATGGGTTTTGGCACCGAGTCCCAACACTATTCTCCACTGCCATTGGCAGCACAGAGGGACAAACACCTTCCCGCGTCTAACTCCGACACCGAGCCCGCCCTCTTCCCTCTCCCACTCACCCGAACGGCGGGAACTGGGGCGGGAACGGCGCCGCCGGGCCGCTCGGTCCCGGAGGCGGCGGCGGCGGGGGCGGTGGAGGCGGCGGCGCCGCAGCTCCCGCGTGCGGCGGGTACCCGTACCCAAACGCCCCGCCCGGCGGCGGCCCGTAGCCAAAGCCGCCGAACTGGGGCGGCTGGCCGCCGGACGCGCCGGGCGGGCCGCCGCCGGCGGCGGCCGGGGCGGGGGCGGCGGCGGGGGCGGGGGCGGCCGGCGGCTCCGCCTTCACCTGCAGCGGCGGCGTGGAGGGCGCCGATTTTCGCAGCTCCCGGCCCGGCGTGAGCTCTGCGGCCGGCGCCGCTGCAAAGATAGTCCGGGTTACTGATGAGAAACGTGGGGTACGGAAGACAGACACAAACACATTACACTCACTTACAGACAAGCAGTAATCGCCACGCACTTCAGAATGTGGATCGCTCATGGTTGTTCAATACAATACAATACAATACAATACAATAGGGACAGGCATACAGAGAAGCATACATACGGCAAATACATCCAATAGCAGTGAGGAACGCAATATAAAGAAAGTATATACAAAACCAATAAGTCAGCTGCTAGCACACCAGGGCAGCTCCAATGAAGCGTAATGGTTTTTCCTAGCCTCCGACCAATCAAAGCCTGTCCGATCATAGACACATTCCCAGGTCATTTAAGCTGGCTTCGCACAATTCCAGACCACGCGTGTAAGCACGCACGATGCACGTGTATGAATAAGGAGAAATACAACATCAGCCTGACTCCTGAACACAATTTGGCATCCGGAGACTGCGTGAGTGAGTGAACGAGCGTGTTAGTGAGTGAGTGAGTGAGTGAGTGAGTGAGTGAGTGAGTGAGTGAGTGAGTGAGTGAGTGATTGCTTGATTGATGGATTGAGTGAAAGAGTGAGTGAGCGAGTGACTGACTGACTGCTTGACTGTCTGACTGACTAGCTGAACAAGTGGGATGTTCCTACCCGGCAGAGTCTGATAGGAGAGGCCGTTCCGCGCCCCCCGCCCTGCCATGACCGTCTGGCCTACCGGACCTCCTCCCTCATAAATAGACACTTCTCCGTATCGCCCGGCCCCCGTAAGTAGGCGCATCAATACTGAACGGCTCTCCCGGTCCCGCAGGAGCACGAACGTGCCCGTCTCCCCGTCCGGACGAGGCTGGTCAGTCTGAGGCTACGTGTAGGCACAGGTAAAGTCTACCATGCCCCGGCCGACCGTGGCTAGTCAGTCTGAGGCTCCGTGTAAGTATGGGGGATAGCCTGACCGAGCTAGGGTGCCTCTCGGCCAGTGTAAAGACAGTAGGAGGTGGCACCTACCCAGCGATGCCGGGTCGACTGCAGGCGCCAGCGGCTCTTGCTTTGGCACAGCGGCCGCAGCCGGAGCGGCCGCGGCGGCGGGGGTGGCCGGGGCGGGGGCGGGGGCGGCCGACGACTGGGGCGGGCTCTCGGCAGCCACACCTGCCACCTTGGTCTGCTGGTACAGGTCTAAAACCTGGTGACAGATGTCTGAAACAAAGAACAGACGCTAGTTATCTTCGGTGAAAATCCCGCTACGGGCCGCTACCCTGTTGGGCGTAAAGGTGCAGATTTCTGGAGTTCAATGTATAGCGTTCTCGGTTTCCAGAAATAACATATTTTTCTGCTCACTACACAAAAAAAAAACCGAAAATTGTTTCACCGCACGTCTGTAGCTACAACAAAATCTCCAGAGTTTTTTTTCCAGACTAGCCTATTTTGTTCGGCTCCACGTGGGCCATCTGGCCATCTGGACCCAGGAACACCCGCTAACCAGGAGATCGGTACCAACTACAAACTACACCCATTGGGCTACAATTCGAAGTAGAACAGCCTGAGCGCCGCTAAAACGCCCACCGAACACGGGCGGACAGGTCACCGGTCGGGGCCTGCACGACTGACTCCCACCGCTTCAAACTCTGGGAGGTCGTGTTCCGGCTCCGGCATCGTTCGTTACTGCTGTCAGCGGCCAGTGGGACTTTCATAGATAGAGGATGAAATGACTACTGGTTCCAGACAGCTCAGACCAGCGCAGACCAGTGCCGACCAGATGAGGCCAGTTCAGCTCACGTCAGATTAAGTCGCAAAAAATCTGGCCTATATTAGGTCAGTTCGTATGAAATTAAAGTCAGCTTACTCCAGGCCAGGTTAGTCTAGAGCTTAGCCTATGGTAGGTCAGTGCAGAGACACGCCAATTCAAGGAACTGTACAAATCAAAAGGTCGTGTCATATCAGACTACAAATAAAAAATCAAAAGGTCGTGTCATATCAGACTGACAGAAATTTACGGAACCAATTTGACCACCTTTGGGGATTCACAGCTGAGTCTAAAGTCTCCCGCCGAGTACCCGCCGTTAGGTGAACCGTAGCACTCCATACTCCGAGCGGCAGATGGCTGGTCCAGAGGCCGGCGCATTCTCCCAGTACCGGATCAAAGTAGCTAGACAGCCACCCAATGGATGACGCTAGTGCGTGCCCGGCAATCGCAAATCCCCCACGGAACGATTGCACAATGCTCAGAGGCCGGCGACAGAGGCACACACGGGAGACTGTTGAGCCGGTACAATAATAGCTACCTGAACCGGGGATATCCTGTGTCAATGTCCAGTCCACCGCGTCCCTGATCTAGGACCGGAGACACTGCCGCTCCGAGCTATCTACCGTGCTTCCCCAGTAATCTACCGAGCAGCCCTCTACCGAGCGCCCACAGCGTCCCTGATCTATGATTCAGGACACTGCTGCTCCTATCCCTCTACCATGCTTCCCCAGTACTCTTCACACGGCGATCTAGTCGCCAGCGCCGAGACCGGCCGGCCGAGCCGCCGTCCGGGCACCAATCGTCTACGGCCGGCCGGCTGGAGAGCCCTTCAGACCGGCTGACGGGGCCTCTCCGGAGCGGAGGCTGGTCCTCTCCGGGGCGGACGGGCGCGCCGGAGTCAGCAACACAGTCACCGCCTGGGGAGGTGTTGGAGTTGCGGATGGGACGGGACTGACCAGAGGTGAGTGGTGAGAGCGATAGAGGCCAGAGGGCAGGGCCAGGGACCTCTCGGGATGGCTTAGAAAGGCAGGTCGATAGCCAAGGCTAGATGACTAATGACATGGTGATAATAGAAGCAGAAATGGCCCCAGCTTATCAGCTGAACTCCGGCCTCCCTCACGCTCCCTGCTTCTCCTCAACAATTACTCTGCCTAGTCAGCTGCACACCACTCTCAAAGTCAAGACCTCATCACGGATGCCTCCCTCCCCCGTCCCCTCCTGACCCGGAACGGCCGCACATGACGACAGGCGCCGGCCGCCGGCCGGCCGGTCGGGAACAGTGCGGCTGCCCGAACCCCAGCCGTGTCACCGTCCACCCGATCAAAGGAGCGCTCACCCCGCGCCGAGCGCACCGACACAATAGGCCGAATCCAATATCGCCGCGCCAGCTCCGGCCGCCTTCACAATGTAATGCAATCAATCGAACAACGCCAAAATACGGGTCAGATGCACATCTATCCACCAATGACGCGATCTAATCAGAAATGTTATGCCGTAGCGCACACATACAAAAACGACCAGGTCCGGCTGCTATGTAGTTTGTTCATATTAGAGCTGGACATCAAACAGCTCGAATATCACGTTCGAATGAGTCTGCCGAGTTATAGCTCGACACACTCACCCTCCATCAGTTCCATAGAGATGTCTTCGACGAACATGTCCCACCAGCGCAGGTGGTGCGGCTGACGACCCACCCAGTCTACCACCTCGAACTTGCTCAGCTTGCCGGCCAGGTACATCAGTGCGATCGCTGCGAACATGGAGAAACGGTCAGTGGCATGGCGGGAACAGGACTAATAACTGATTAACTGCAAATTGATCACTGATTAACTGCAGCACATCGCCCTATGATACAGTTTGCTGATCGTCACGCGGACGTGGATTTTCAGAACGCAAATGAAAATTTTTCGCAGTAAAGGTTTCACGCTGAAATGTGAGCTCAGCTACCTACTTTCGCTGGTATTCTCGGGATAAGACGCACACAGAACCAGCGCGAGCGCTGGGGAAATAAGAGAATGGATTGCGTGCCAGTGAAACATAAAGGCACGGGTAGTGTTGAACTTGGCGAGCACAAATCAAATGACGGGAACCATATCTCATCGTAAGCCGAGAAAGGTTCACACTGCAAGACACAGACAGATAACCGCGTCCGCAGCATCACTAAGACAAACATAAATCATCAGCGCAATAACTCATACAGAACTTCGAGTCGTCGCCCGCCGCCAGGCTAGCGAACGATGAACGGAGCCGGATGCCTGTATGGATAGGCTGTACCGGACTACACCAGTGTAATGCGGTACAGTCTACCAAGACCACAGCGTCTAGCGCAGAGCTAGAGGGACAAGTACAAGTTTCTGTTCGTTCGATGGATCGTCACGCAAGAAACACGAAACAATCTCTCGGCCGCTCCTCCTCTGTCTCAATATCTGTCCCTGGTTCACGCTGCAATCACTACCGCAGTCAAACAACTCGCCTTCGGGGCAGCTAATTTTCCGCGCCTCCAAGTAGAAAACTCCTGGCTAACATAGTTAGTCTTGATATCTGCCTCGGCGGCGGCCGCCGCGCCGTGTTTCTGGCACGGACGGAGGTGATACCGGCCCCGCCTGGTCCGAGTAGGGCCCGCAGAGGACGCGTACCCGACTCTCTGTTGGCCTAATGTCGGCCATCGGTCAGTGCCGCCGGGGGTGACGCCGGGCCGCGCCCCCGACACGACGGTACGGGTGGCGGAGACTGCGGAGATTAGAGGAGAAAGGTGCCTCATCCGACGATAAAGATGCCTCCCTAAATAACAGAAAAGGGTACCTCCTCCGATAGTGAAAAAGTGGATGCTAGTGCAGACAATCTTCGGCTTGTTAATACATGAGACGTACTTGAGCTCAGACCGTCAATAACTGATCATTACTGGCACCGAAAAGCCGTTGTTGGCAGCAAAAATTGAAATTGCTATTGTTTGCAGAAATTGCTAGAAATTGAAATAGGTAAATATAGGAAAAAATTGATGAAGATTCCTTTACGATCAATACCAACACAGTTCTCAAACAGAATGCAGTTTGCGTGTTCCATCCACCTCCCCTCGGTTACCCTCGGTGTCTGTCTGACTCCGTGCTGGGTCGGTCAGCTGACCCCGGCAACTGAGTGCCTGTTCCACTCACACGCGCTCTGATCCGATCTGATCCGGCCGCCTTTCGGCGCTCGGCGCCGTTCGGCAGTGGCACGCGCCGCATACAAACGCCCTCATAGGGAGCGGCCGAGGAACGGCGGCGGCATCGGGACCCCAGCGGCCGCGCACGGCGGCACAGCCGCACACATTAGCAAACATTGCCACTGCCGGCGGCCGCAGAGGTCGGCGGGCCGGGCCGGGTCGGGTTGGGTCGGCAGTCGGCACCCCGCGGTGGGTGACCCGGCGACGACCGTCCAACGGCGGTCCGACAGCTGAATGCCGACCGCAGATAGCGAGACAAAGGCGGCACGACAGACGGCAGCGGCGGTCCACAGGGGAGACGGACAGAGGAGAGACAGAGGGAGGGGAGAAGAGAAAAGAGGAACAAGAGAGAGCGAGTGACGAAATACCAAGAAGATACAACAGCTCTAGAAGCAGCCATGGAGCAGAGTGGCAATAACTTTTGACGCATCATCAGAGCGGCAGTCGTTTCTCGGGATTGATCGCTGGCCGTTTAGCACGATGGCACGCTGAAAGCCATGCAGAAAGGCACGCCCAGCGGTGAGGAGCCACCGTAGCGCACGTAAGCCCGGGTTGGGTCAGCTTCACCGGCCAACAGCGCCATACCAGTCGCTCACCCTGTCTGCTCGTAAACTGCCCGAATCGAGCAGGGTCAGACGCGAGTCCAGCTCTCCAGGAAACAACTCAGTGGATGGCTCATCGGCCGAGGTGAGGCCTCTCTGCCACCGATGTTCCATACTCAGCAGCAGCGTCCTTAGCTCACAGATCATAGACAAGATCAAACTCCAACGGAATACGAGAAGAAACGGACAATGGACATCGCTCCCCTCTAGCACGCAAAACCAGGCACACCGAACTCACTGCGTTTGTCGGATGTGATGCAATATAGCTCATCCCGAGATAAATAGCGCAATAAAGCATGATTGAGAACAGCAACAAACAAGTTAATTGCATATTTACATTCAGACACTGGGCTTTCCGCTAATTGCTGGCGAAATGGGAAGCGAAAGAAGCACGCTTTATTTAATTACGTAGCTCACTGCATTTCAATGACCCACCCGGCTTATCTTAGCAAACCGAGTCTACAAACGTAATTTATGAACGGAGCCCACATGCAAGTGGTGCAAAATCATGTTGACTGCCAATGACGGTGCTATCTGCAAAGAAGAGAATTAGCTATTTGCAACGCAACATATCAATTGCACTGTCCATGAGTGAGCTGCATAACGTTCAATCGTCAAAGCTTACGAGTTGTATTCCCAACTATGAACTACACCTTCAATCCAGTACCTAAATATAAAAAGATGGCTCAAACTCTTTTTGAACCAGTCAACATTTGGGAATCGTAGTTGCCGTTATTATGAACCAGATTACCAGTGTCGCCCTTGAACGTCCCATTTCACGTGCCTCGTGATCAATGAGCTAAGTTACTTTTTCGAAGTTACTGACACTGGCCCATTTTTTACGATACAATCGGGCAACTAAAATGGATTATATCCTCAATTCTGTTTGCTGTGCGGCATTCAATTTACGTCAATAGCTTACCTCACGTCACACACAGACGAGGGATATAAAAATCGCAATAAACATTGAGAGGAATGGTATTTTATTGTATTACTTGCACGTCCGCTGTTCGAGAACCCTGCAAACGGTCTACATTACCTTCAGAGTAATGGCCGCGTGCTTCATATAAACTGAAGCGGATGTCTCGGCATCGCATTCAACTTCGTGGAAAAGAGCATATCAACGATCGAGCCTGGGCTTTCAGGCTACCTACGCACTTAATCTCAGTAGGGTGGCTGGCCAATAGTCGCGACCGTGGGTGTAGCTTTACGAAAATCATTGGGGTGATCAATATCGGTATTTACCAAAGATACCCTGAATCTATGCTCCCACGTTACTCCCTTTGTTAAAGGGACCCTCCCAACTTAACATCAGATTTGAGTTGAGATAGCCAAAATGGGGTCCCTGGTTCACAATTACTGGTTTCGGCACTCACAACATCGAGCAATGCCTTAAATCGGAAATATTGAATTTCAAAATTGCAGCATTTTGATTCAGAGGGGCTAATGCAGAGGAATACCCCTCTGAATGTGTGACGTCAGCGCAGATATCTAACGATTTTTAAATGCTTTACTAAAACGTTTTGTAGCACGCGGTGGTATATGCTGCTTTGCGCGCAACAAGTGCCGCACTTTCAGCTGCCAAACTATTGCTTCCAAATAAGATCGCTAGGAACAGCGGAGATCCCAAAAAGTAAACAAAAGTAAAAGTCTAATATCTTGAAAACCGGTGAATATTTTTCGGTGAAATCTGGTAGATATTCGTTTTCGCTCTTTCTGAACCGAGCGACATCACTTTCATGCCAATTCATAAACTTTTTTGAAGGTGGGAGGGTCCCTTTGATTACTCAAAGGATTCTTAGCTGAACATTGGGGCGCTCAATCACTTACAGAGAGATGTAAAGTTGCACCTGTGGCCCTGCCTAGTTGATAGTTCGCTTAGATGTACAGCCGCCTGTTTCAGCACACCACTGGGAAAGCAAATACCTTTAAATCATCGAGAATCGATTGTCCGAGGGTAATGACTAAGCCCTATTTCACATTTTGCCCACAACGCATCATAGATTGCATGACACCGAAAATGTTAGCCAGTCTTCTGAGAACGCCGTTCGACAACTTGATCTACTACTCCTGAGAAGGCTGACACAGTAGCGCACATCCTGGTCCTATTAGCCGGCTGGTCTGCAATCATCGACGGCGCCTCATCTATAAATCAGTTCTGCGAATCGGGGCCGAGGCAGACGCCGTCAAACGGCCCACAATTGAGCCGTGTCTGGGTCAGCAGCGGTACATCGGCAGCCGCCGCCCACAGCACCAGCTTTGTTGCCGACAAACTAGGCAAATGTCGCGCCGCCGATGCCGAGACGAGCCGCCGCCGCGCCGCCCGTCACCTCGCCCCGCCGGTCCCGCCGCCGAGCCGGGCCGCCGCCCGCCCAGCGGCCACCTGTCGCCGCGCATGGCTTTTTTCTGAGACAGAAGCAATGGGCCATATCGACGCCGCGAACGGTGGACTGGCGTCCCCCTGTGACCCTGCGACCCGGCTGACCTGTCACCTGTTCCGAATGGGGCAGGCGGGGCCCTGGGCCTGGGAACTGGAGGGGTGTGTGAGGGGACGCGGCGTGCCGGCCGCCTTTTTTGTGCTCTGTGTCACGACCCCTGTATCGAGTGACATTTTGGCCGTGTATTTGAACCGATACCGGGCTCTGCTCGGTCTCACTTCACTGTTAGTCGCCGACGAGCTCACTTCGCTCTCAAACGCGGACGGCGGCGCTCTGCTGCCGCTCACGTCTAACTTTTCTAACTACTGTGTCTGTGCTGTACTGCTGCCATCTCGCCGTCTTCGGTCAATAGCGAACTCTTCTATTTAGAAGACTGTGTTTAAGTGGTGGTGGTGTGAGTGAAACCGAAGTGGCGAGTGGAGGAAAGGAGAGCGGCGCGCAGCTCACAGTTCTCACGGTGGCCGGGTCTACTCACTATTCCTATCAATCCTCTGTCATCCTACATTATATGCATGCCGCGAGGTGTGCTCCTTATGCGCTCTGAGACGGGCGCTGTCGAACGACCCAACACGCATGCCGCGAGGTGTGCACCTTATGCGCTCTGAGACGTGCGCTGTTGAACGACCCAACATGCATGCCGCGGGGTGTGCTCCTTATGCGCTCTGAGACGGGCGCTGTTGAACAACCCAACATGCATGCCGCGAGGTGTGCTCCTTATGCGCTCTGAGACGGGCGCTGTTGAACCTTTGATCCGTAAATTATTCATCCGTGTTTATTTATTTACCGATTAGATACTTCCCTTCTTCATTATTCGTTCACTGCCTCTATTAATCCTACATCCTCTCACAATTCCCCCCGGCCGCCAACCCGAATGCTGCGAGACGTAACAAACACTATACAGTCCACACAAGAAAGCCAGAGACGTCCGCAACATTCGCTGGTCCTCCGGGCCGGATCGTATCAGTTAAGAATGTAAGAAGTCAAGAAGAGAACGTACAATAAGTCGATACTGTGCGTGAACGACCGTCCGTGACGTCGATAAGTTCTGCTCCCACCGTGTCAGTCGGATTGAGAAGTATTGTGGACCGATGGAAGACGCGATGGAGACGGAGCACCGGGAGACGACGCCTGAGAATTGCGAGCCTGCAGGGCAAGAGGAGACGGAGACGGAGGACCGGGAGACGATGCCAGAGAACTGCGACCCTGTAGGAGGAGAGGATGGAGATATCACCGCTGAACGGAAAGCATTAAAGCTTCATCGCGGTCGCAAGGCGGCCATGTTCACACGCTCGTGTAACAGGGCGGACGCGCAAATAGCGCGGCGAGCCAGTGAAGAGGAATGGAAGAAACGGCTCGAGACGCTGCACACAACGCTGGACACCTTCATGGAGGCAAATGAGGAGTTTGTAGAGAAGTTGCAAGATGTGAGCGAGCTGGAAGAAGCGGAGGAGTATGCCACAAGAATAACAGCACGGCACGCCGAAACGGTCGCTAGAATTGAAGAGGCGATAACTCGTCCACCAGCGAGCCGCTCAGCGTCACGCACAGGAATGCTCCCCCTACCATCGGTGCAACTTGAGGAAGGAAGCAAAGTGTGCGGGTCTCACATATCACGAGGCTCAAAGGCTTCAGCCACTTTCAAGGAGGCTGAAATCACCGCGGAATTGAAAGCTCTCGAACTGAAGCATCTCAAAGCAAGGAAGGAAAGAGAACGAGCGATGGAAGAAGCAAGCCGAGAGATGAGAAAACAAGAAGATTTGCTGGAAGAAAGGGCTCTAGAAGAGGAAGTGGAACGTGCGACTTTGAAGGCGCGTCTCTGGAGGGCCGCTGGCAACGAGTTGGAGTGGGAACGAAGACACGACTTTGAAGATGAGGTCGCTGTGGAAGTGGCGCCTAGTCGTCAAAACAACACCGGATCCGGCCGCGAGAAGGGAAACGAGCAAGAGCAAGGACGCGTGATCAGTGGCTTGGGAGAGCTCCGGCGCGAGCCGCCGCCACCGAAAGCTACTAGTACCTCTCCGATGGCCGACGAGACGCCGAGAACTGCCAACCAGGACCCAGCCAGCTGGGTGACAGCGTTGGGTTCCGAGCGGCGATGTGACGTCCCGGGTCCATCAGCATTCGTGAAAAGTATACCACGTCTGACACTGCCTACCTTCCGAGGCAGCCCTCAGGAGTGGCCTCGCTGGATCGGCCTATTTAAGGCTCTCGTCCACGACCAGCCGTCTCTATCGGACTCAGAGCGAATGGCTCACTTGCAGAACGCAGTAGAAGGGCCGGCAGCCCAAGCTATTGAAGGCATGCTGTTCAATGGCAGCCTCTACCTGGAAGCTCTGAGAACCCTACAAGAAAGATTTGGGAGAGAAGAAGACATCATCCAAAGTCACTTGAGGAAAATCTTCACTTCCAACCCACCAGCTCTCACGGATCTTCCAGCCATGGAAGAGTTCTACGCCATCGTTCATAACACAGTGACCGTCCTACAAAATCTTGGCTATTCAAGCGATCTGTCCAGTAGTGAGAACCTCAGGAGAGTGGTGGAGAAGCTGCCGAATGAGCTGGCCCGAGAATGGGGTCGTGAAGTGTTTCGGCTACGGCCAGAACGACCCACTCTGAAGACCTTCAGCGAATGGCTTCAGGTGCAAGTCAGCATCCTCAGCTTCTCGGCAGTACGGCCTGGGACGTCGGAGCGGAAATGTGTAGCCGGCACGCAGCGTGAGGGAGCGGTGCGGAGGACAGCGCTCGCGACTGGAGCGACTCATGAAGCTGGAGAAGTAGAACCACGTTCGCCGCCACCCTGTCTGGTGTGCGGCGACAAGCACAGAGTGGCTGACTGCCCGTCATTCAAGAAGAAAACATTGGAAGCGAGAATGGAGATGGTGTACGAGAACGGTCTTTGCTTCTCATGTCTGAGGAAGGGCCACTGGACCAAGAGATGCAGATCCTCACGGAAGTGCGGGGTGGAGGGCTGCAAGCTCACTCATCATCCAATGCTACACAAAGGCTCAGGAAACGCGAGACACGAGGAGGGAAGCTCAAGGGAAGAAGACTCTCCGAGCGGATCATCAACGGCTGCGGCACCACATCCGCAAGCTAAAGGAACGGGAAACTCGCCGTTTGTAGCAGCCTCCCTGAGCAATGAGACCGACACACTGCTACAGGTCGTTCAGGTGCGCGTCTACGGAGCGACCAAATCAAAAGACGTCCTGGCGCTGCTAGATACCGGAGCTCAGACATCACTGTGCAGCGCTGATGTTCTGCAGGAGTTGGGCATCACCGGGGACCTTCGCCAGCTCTGCATCCAAAATGTGGAGGGAAGCGGAGCTCAGAAACCATCTGAACGCGTTACCCTGACGGTTAGCGCACTCGGCGATGGTGTGAAGAGAGGGTACATCGAAATCCCTGAAGCCTGGGCTGTACCATCACTGAATGTGACTGCCCCAACGGTATCTCACCGCCAACTCAGGCAATGCAAACATCTCCGTGGACTAGCATTTCCGCAGTATGATGGCGGTGAAGTGAAACTGCTGCTCGGAGGGAACGTGCTGGAAGCTGTTCTCCAACAGGAAGTACGAAAGGGTCATTCCAACCAGCCAGCAGCTATAAGAACCGGGTTTGGATGGGCACTAGCTGGTTCCATATCAGCAGTGGAGCCAAGCAGCCTGCGCCAGGTTATGTTCCTGCAACGCAACGCCCAGAGCAGCGACGACGAGCTAGCAACCACCGTGAAGGACTGGTGCACGGAGGCTTTTGGGACCAAGTACGACAAGCATGTAGAACAGTCCAGGGAGGATGAGCGTGCGCTGTCAATCCTGAAAGGCAAAACAAAAGAGCCTCCGGACAGGTATGAAACAGGCATGCTGCGGAAGGAAGACCGGGGGGAGCTCCCCGACAACAGAAGGATCGCAATGAAACGGCTCGAAGCCACGGAACGAAAACTCAAACGCAACTACGACCTGACCAGAAAGGAGCAGTGCCGTCACGTGTCAGGAACGCTGAATCCTGTAGACGACTGCTCAAGAGAGCTGCCCGCGTCTGAGCTAGCGCCAGACTGCAATCGGCTCCGCGGGCGCAGTCTTCTGTGGCAAGATGAGGAAAACCGGCTATCAAAGCAAGACGCAAGCCCGCTCAGACCAGGACAAGAGGCAGTGAAGGAAGAGAACTTCGCGGGACTCACAACGCAACGACAGCCTGTGCTACCAGACGCCATGAAGAGCTCGTACTGGCTCCAGTACCGTCGAGCGGCGGCCTGTGTGAGACGTTTTACTCACAGCACAGCCATATGCGCCTCAGACGATGAAACGCGTCTCAGCGAACCTCTCAGTGCCCAAGAACTCAGGGATGCCGAAATCTGGATACTCAAACGGGTGCAGAGGACAAGCAATCCGGAGGAAACCCACAGTCGGGCGCTGGGGAACGAGCTACCTGGGAAGAGTGATCTGCTTCCGCTGTCACCACACCACGACGCAAGGCGAGGGAGACCATCAGTTATCCTCTCCGATAACGGCGTCAACCTCGTGGGAAGCTGTCTCGAGCTAAAGGCGGAGCTGCAAGCCATGGAAAGAGAGATCGCAGGAAAGCTCATTGTCTTCGAACTTGACCGGCTCTTCAACCTCCCGGCTGCTAGCCACATGGGGGGAGTGTGGGTAAGAATTGTGCGATCGGTGAAGAGCACGCTGAAGAAGGTGGTGGGTCCACAGGCGCTCACAGACGAAGGGCTTGTGACGGTGCCCACTGAAGTTGAGCACATGGTTGACAATCAACCCCTGATCCACGTCAGCTCGGAGCCGCCAGACCCAGAAGTTCTTACGCAAAATCATTTTCTGCTCG
The DNA here is from genome assembly GCF_019059575.1 of Amphibalanus amphitrite. Classification (NCBI taxonomy): domain Eukaryota; kingdom Metazoa; phylum Arthropoda; class Thecostraca; order Balanomorpha; family Balanidae; genus Amphibalanus; species Amphibalanus amphitrite. The sequence goes on from NW_024882576.1 coordinate 17,333, forward strand.
GTGGCGCGTCGAGGCATCTCACGCCAGGACTCGGGAAAGACAGAGACATGCTGCAGCCGACGCCGATGGAAGCATGTCCAAGCCGTGGCGGAACATGTGTGGAAGAGGTGGACAAGAGAGTACGTACCGACTCTCATCCCGAGGAGCAAGTGGCGCAAAGAGCAGAGAGTCCTGCAAGTCGTGGACTTAGTGCTGGAGGCAGAACCAAACATGTCTCGGGGCTCATGTCCATTGGCCCACATCTGCCGCGTGTTGCCGGCAGCGGGTGGCAGAGTCCGGTCGGCCGAGCTTCAAACGGCTATCGCGAAACTGCACACGCGACCAGCCACCAGGATCTGCTTCTGAGAAGAGGAATGCAAGTGAACCTGTGCAGACGGGGAGAAGGAGGATGTCGAGAAGATGAAGGAAGACGAAGAAGGAAGGGGACGATGAAGTAGAGGACCACAAGTGAATTGAAGCTGAGAACGAGACGAATCGAGAGGAGAAAAGTCAACGCATGGCGAGCGAGCGCCGTGTTGGTCGGCCTGGTCTGGCTTGGCTTATTCGCTCGGCAAATGTCTGATGTCCATGTGTGCCGCTTACTAGTGAGTAGTCATAGGAATAGCGTGTGAGAAGTTTGTCGGTCATTTTGGGTGTGTTCGGAACGTACATCCGAACACAGGGGGGAGTGATGTTGCCGACAAACTAGGCAAATGTCGCGCCGCCGATGCCGAGACGAGCCGCCGCCGCGCCGCCCGTCACCTCGCCCCGCCGGTCCCGCCGCCGAGCCGGGCCGCCGCCCGCCCAGCGGCCACCTGTCGCCGCGCATGGCTTTTTTCTGAGACAGAAGCAATGGGCCATATCGACGCCGCGAACGGTGGACTGGCGTCCCCCTGTGACCCTGCGACCCGGCTGACCTGTCACCTGTTCCGAATGGGGCAGGCGGGGCCCTGGGCCTGGGAACTGGAGGGGTGTGTGAGGGGACGCGGCGTGCCGGCCGCCTTTTTTGTGCTCTGTGTCACGACCCCTGTATCGAGTGACATTTTGGCCGTGTATTTGAACCGATACCGGGCTCTGCTCGGTCTCACTTCACTGTTAGTCGCCGACGAGCTCACTTCGCTCTCAAACGCGGACGGCGGCGCTCTGCTGCCGCTCACGTCTAACTTTTCTAACTACTGTGTCTGTGCTGTACTGCTGCCATCTCGCCGTCTTCGGTCAATAGCGAACTCTTCTATTTAGAAGACTGTGTTTAAGTGGTGGTGGTGTGAGTGAAACCGAAGTGGCGAGTGGAGGAAAGGAGAGCGGCGCGCAGCTCACAGTTCTCACGGTGGCCGGGTCTACTCACTATTCCTATCAATCCTCTGTCATCCTACATTATATGCATGCCGCGAGGTGTGCTCCTTATGCGCTCTGAGACGGGCGCTGTCGAACGACCCAACACGCATGCCGCGAGGTGTGCACCTTATGCGCTCTGAGACGTGCGCTGTTGAACGACCCAACATGCATGCCGCGGGGTGTGCTCCTTATGCGCTCTGAGACGGGCGCTGTTGAACAACCCAACATGCATGCCGCGAGGTGTGCTCCTTATGCGCTCTGAGACGGGCGCTGTTGAACCTTTGATCCGTAAATTATTCATCCGTGTTTATTTATTTACCGATTAGATACTTCCCTTCTTCATTATTCGTTCACTGCCTCTATTAATCCTACATCCTCTCACAATTTCCCTCGGCCGCCAACCCGAATGCTGCGAGACGTAACAAACACTATACAGTCCACACAAGAAAGCCAGAGACGTCCGCAACAAGCTTGTTACCGGACATTCAGAAAACTGACCTACCGACGACCAATCACAGCTCGTCCTTAGACAGCTGGCCCGGTCAAGGTCATCCGATCGCGGCGGTGGAAGTGCAGGAATCACCACTAAACGAAGCAGATCTCGAAGGCTCACACAGACGTTGAAAGCAAACCATGTTGATCAGACTTAACACTTACATATTTAATAACAGACCACTATCATTGATGAAACAATTACCATTGGAAAAGAAAGAAAAACCGCCAAATCTAGGGATGAGGCACGACAGAAGACATACGCCACCATCCCAAGCCCCACCGACAGAGCTGCGGGATTAGGTGAGTGGGTGGTGCCCACTGACGAGACGCCGCGGAGACGCGGACACCCAGGACTGTCATTACCGAGGACGCGGCCAGAGAATGTCAAACAGCCCCACACGGACGCGACGTCCGCATTCATTGCACGGTGTCCGCTTCTATTACATTTGCTGGTATTCATGTTGCCGAATCGTGAACAAATACGTCCGAAAGATGATAAAGAAATAGTGTTTTTTTTTCGGCAGATGATGACGATCAGAGCACAAAAAGTGTGATAATGACGGTCCCTAATATGTGAGGCATGGTCACGTCACAAATACAATTATACAGGTAGCGCTGTGCCACGCTCGCTGGTGATCGTCAGACAATTCAACCGGACAGCGAGGAGAAGATAGAGAGATGGGTGGCTATGTATAATTCTCTGAGAATCAGCGCGGCAATGCACCATTGGAATTGGCCACCCAGCGAGTGACAGTATTTGCTAGACAACGACTGAAAAAAGTAAGCCACAACGGGTACATACCTAAACACACCAGAGAAGACTAACCAATGGCAACATGGAGACTGGATATCACACTGCACTGGGCGACTGGAACGAATATACCAGCACAAGGGCATATGACAACCCGAGTATCCCGTCGCCAGGTGGACAGATATACGGGCATTACAGGAACCGACCGGCAGCCTGACTGGCCTGTCACGATAAGTCCGGTATGAGTGGCGTCAGGAAAGTTCAGTGGAACTGTGACAGGATCTCGCGAAAGTGCTGCGGCCATGAAAGACTTTCGAGCAACTGACAGCCGTCACCAGATCTCACAAAACTGCAGTTGCCGCGACAGTAACATGTGAAACTAATGACGACTTGACGGCCTGAGTTCATTTACTGTCAACGAGATTGCTAAAAAAGGAACCCAACTTAGCCCACCCGGACACCAAGTTCCATTATCCGGATAAACGAGTCGCACGTTGACGAGCCTTCAAACCGCACCAGTTCAGGCCAGTGTGGTTACTGATCGGGGACGGACGGACGAACGGGAGCGACGGTAGGTGGCAGCATAGAGCACCCCGCTCCGAACCCCGTCCGCCGGCACCAGAGGAGCGAGTGGGATCGGTGTATCTTCTGTACCGACTGGACTGGGCTGGACCGCACTGGATTAGACCGAGCCATATCGGACTCAACTGAACAGGCGGGATGATCGACAGATTTGTGCTGGCTCGCACGTAATCATTGTGGCACGATTATGCATAGAGAGCCAAGACCGAAAGTGAGGGTTCAAACCACCGCGAACATCCTCCGTCACCTATCATACGTCATATATGGAATGTGAGCCTTTGAAACAATCACACATCTGAACGACTAGGAGATGCGCATTTTTTTAAAGCATAATCTCCATTTTTTCATTCTCTGTTCGACTATCTTTTCATCATTTCTCAAACGTCCATCCACAAACTACGCCAGGCTGGATGGTGGTCTGAGTGCTGTTCAAGTGTTCAGGCGTTCATATCCCCAGACACCCTGTTCGTTGTCGAACTCACCGATAATCTCCGGCTCCCACTGCAGACTGAGTGTGGTGCACAGCGAGTCGTTGACGAACGTCCACGCCATCTGTACACACTTGTGCAGTTTGACCTTGTCGCCTGCCGGACAGACTGTAGGATTATCACAGAGCGGGGGTTCGAGAGAAGGACAGGGAAAACGGCTGATAGCAGCACGGAGAACTATGTTACGACTCAGTACGGAGACAGGGCCGTAAAAAAAACGAAAAAATGAACTGAAAGACATCTGTAACCGGCTCGTTTGTCGTTACATTTAGAGCCCACTGTGTTCAGCTCCATATAAAGTCGCAGGACCAGCGCGGCAGTCCTCACCTTTGAGACACTTGGCGTATTTGATGAGATAGGTGTAAGGGTGGTCGACCTGGAGGTCAAACTTGATGGTCTGGAGGAGGATACGCTCCATAGTCATCACCTCCTCCTAGGGGAGAGGGGGAGGTGGGTTAGTAACGCCTATAGACAGCGGCACAAACGTGGCGCGACACAGATGTGGCATCGTAACACAGTGGACAAACATTCTATCATCACTGAGCTGATGCAGGTAGTTAGCGACACAGAAACGCTAGTTTTATCGAATGGGATTGCCATCAAATAGATATAAATGGCTCCAACATTTCAAATATGTTCCATTCCAGCTTCTAAGCACAACAATGTGAAAAATCCAGAGAATAACAACTTCACCACACACACGTTGTTTCGAACAACGCACCTTGGGATCGGCGCCAAACGCGGTGAATTTGGTGTCAGGCAGCAGCGTCTTGGCCACTTTGATGATGTCCTTGCACTTTTTGGGCGTCTCCTCGACCTTTCCGGCTAAAAAGAGGCAGCAGCAGGCCGTCACCTGCGGTGTAAGATGTACCGGTCAGCTGGACATACCGCCGGGCGCCGGCAGCAGGGAGCAGTGTGCTTGGGTTTACTGTCAAATGTTGACATTCACCAATCTACGTTCTTTACAAAGTGCATAGCCATTTAAGATAGTCATTAACATCGGAAATCGTAGCCCGTTTGAATCCAACCACGCCAGCCCCCACCAGATCGGCCCTGGCCCCTCCCCACGCCTGTCCCCAACCTTCCCATCACTCACATATCTGTCAAACTCCTTGAACGAGTGGAACATGTAGAAGCGATGCATGAACACCACTCCAGTGGCCACCGTGTCGTAGCGCAGGCCGATCTTGCTGCCCAGGTTCATGATGAACCGGGCGCCCTCGCGCCGGTACCGCATCTCCGTCTCCTGACTGACCCCATCCTGAGCCGATGGCGTGGCCTTGAGGTCGCGCCGGTTGTAGAACCAGTACACCATGGCGAGGACAACTCAGTGCCAGTGGCAGACAGCTGTGGAACTGCTGTGGAAAAGGACAACAGCGAGCCCATCAGAGGACGTGGCAGCATGAGTCAGGACTCTGTCCAATAACTGTCTAATTTCTCTTCATTATTTTTTCATAAATATTTTTGTTGCCTGACCCAGGCTTTTGTCGTAGTTGGGTTAGTACAGAATATACACAGCAGTGGTGAGTGGTACAAAGTGTTTCCGGCACCCGCTAAGCGGGACAGCCTTGACCACACACTTCCTAGTTCCTGTCACCCACCGGTGACATTGGTGTGACTGTGGACGCTGGGGCCATCCCGATTTCTCGGGCCTGGAAGGTCAGAGGGCTGCTCCGTGACAAAAATGGAGGCAGTGCCCTAGGGACATGTCACTGGACCTAAGGATCTGTGTGAAGGCGGATCAGGCCTGTAGGTATACCTACAGACAGAACAGGAAAATCAACTTTCTCACTTTCCCTCAAAGAAGAATGCTGTTTCGGTCAATCATGAACATTTTTTTATACATTTAGTTCGAACCTTTTGATAGGAAGGATTCACAAGGACAGAGCCACCGCTAAGCGAAGCTTGTTGTGGTGACCTTGCCCTCTACCCTCCGATCGCGCAATTCCAGTTCTATGGCAGAATTTAGAGTCCAAAGTTTAACGTCCGCACATAGCCGCGCACGGCCGGTCCCCTCACTGACTTCGCCTGGCTACGGCCTGCCACCAACCGCAACCATACCTGTCAAGAGGCCCATAAATGTCGAGCGCCCCTCGCGCTTCTAACCCGGACTGTTGTAACCGGGAACGCGTGCTCTCACCACGCGGAGTCCAACGCTCTTCCAACTGAGCTACGGGACCGGCATTGAATTGTCTTGCAAGAGAACTTAAAAAATCCCCAGCAAACCAAGATAAATTAGGTACGTGTTTTAACATGGGATGGGCATCTGTACATCATGCCATGACATTACATCTCAATGACCAAAACTACAAAAATGTCAGTTTCTCATGCTTTGTTGTCTATAGCAAAATATTCCTTTCCCCAGAAAAGTTGCCCTATGCTATTATAGCGAGGAAAATGCCAAAATTATGTCACAAAAAATGGTAAAAACTCAAATTATCCTCCCTTTTGCTTTGGAGTCGCCAGTGCCCAGCGCCCCAGCGGCCAGCCTGAATCATCACTCATCAGCAAGGGTGGAGCTTCCTATACAGTTGGTGGAGCAGCTGCCCCACCAACTTGCCATTTTGCCCCACCAATAAGCACTTTGCCCCACCAACTTCAGCCCATTTGTAGGACTTTGTTGCTTTACAAATCAATTTTTATCGCATTGACAAACTTTTGAATGTCCATGTTTAATTCAAAGATTATCTCCAGAATAATAGGAATTGTTTTAGTTAGACATTTTATTCAAGTTGACAATCTAACATTGAAGGTTTGACGACTTTTTGCCCCACCAACTTCCTCGGAAGTCGGACTAGGCTCCACCGGCTCCACCCATGCTCATCAGTACAGTTTGATCGTAGTGACACTGCTACGCATCTATGACTCAACTCAACCCGACCCAACCAGCAAATTGTTATTGTACTTACCTTATAAGACAGTTAGAATCTTGGATAATACAGCTACTGGAAACATCCGTAACCTCCCCTCCTGCCCCGCGACCCGCGACCCTCTCGTGTGTTTACGGACCGCGTCACCACTTCGGATACTTGATGCCTAAATCTAGTGATGTTTCGGCCAATGGCAAGCACAAGTACCACATAAATTATTATAAAAAGTGCATTTTTCACAAACAAAATCCAAAACCGCCCAGCACATATCTTATGTAGTCAAAAACACTTCAAATTGGTTCTATTTTCTCGCACTTGTTGAAACATCCAATCATTTTAATGAAACAGGTACTTGTGACAGACCAAACCTTGCAACATCACTATTTGTAAATTACAATAATGGCGTGCTTGTTGCAGTTACAAGGTCCTAAGCGCGTATTTACAAATTGCAACCGAGCTCCGCCGTAGGGTATTTTATTTCCGCCGTAGTGTATTTCATTTGGGGGATTTTCTACCATACATCCGCCTGAGCTTAGGGTAATTACAATTTGTCGGCGACGTTAAAAAATGATACACTTTTTTCGCAGTATAGGATATCGCATGTGCATATTTCTGCCTTTTTGGGTGCGTTTTATCGGTTTTTCGTGAGTAACTCGCGTAAAAACCGTCCGATGGCGACGAAACTTTCAATGCCCCCGATTTTATCAATTTTACACCTACTCTGAAAATTTCATGACCTGACCCAAATAACCTTTGACCTGTGACCTATTTCTCGAGCCCATGATTGGCCCGAATCGCGATTCGGCGTATGTCGGCTCGCATCAAGGCCGTGCTCGCATTAGCCGCGCGGTTGCAGTCTTCACGTGGTTTCAACCGTTGAAACATGTGATATGATGCTGGTCCCATGCATTAGGGTGGGTGTCAAGGTCACCTGAAGGTCAGGTCAGCACGGTTCGTCGGAAGGTCATCTCAGGCTCAAAAGAAACGATATATACCATTCGAAAGCTGACGGTGAGCTGAATCCAAAAATGTAATTTTTATCAAAATCGATCGATGGCCTTTTTTGAAAATTGCGTTTTTGTAAAAACTTAATAATCTTTTATTCAACGGGCTGTCCCGGACATTCTTGAAAACATAAACATGTATTTTTGAGTTCCAGTGAAAGCTGAACGCCAAAAGAACAATATTTAGCGAAGCAATATTTCCTAACATTAATATGCGTCTCCCACAGCCGACAATAAGGCGCAATGACACAGCTCAGTGTCACGATGGACCAAAATCAGCCACACAGAAGCGTGAAATGACCCTTATCGACTCGCAGACCCGGCGCTCTCGGCCCGCCTGACCGGCCACGGAAATAACGTTCGGCTCTCGTTCTACTAAACAAATGTCAAATTTGTCAGTTTAACTGTCCACATCGCTGTTAAAGTTATTCAGGATACCTGTGAAGAAAATTCATTGTTCTGTCATCTTCACATCATGCATTAATTTGCATTTGTTCATGTCTACTGTGCTCAATTGAGCTTGGTATCATGCCCATATAAGGAAAATTGGCCGCGCTGAAATGTCAGAGGTTGCACCGGCCTCAGCTCGGGTGGAGTGGTGGTAGCGCCCGGCGGGGCAGGGTAACCTTTGACCGGTCGCACGGCCGAGCAGCTGTCACCAGTACAACCTCTGACAGTGAAACCCCGCTCACTTCCCCTGCGCGGGCACTGATCGCAGCTGGATGGAACAAAACATGTATAAGAAAAATGTAAATTAAAGCATGTTGTAAATCAAGCAGAACAATGAATTTTCTTCCCAGGTATCCTGAATAACTTTAATAGCGATGTGGACAGTTAAAGTGACAAATATGACATTTGTTTAGTAGAACGAGAGCCGAACGTTCTTTTCGTGGCCGGTCAGGCGGGCCGAGAGCGCCAGGTCTGCGAGTCGATAAGGGTCATTTCACGCTTCTGTGTGGCTGACTTTGGTCCATCGTGACACTGAGTTGTGTGATTGCGCCTTATTTTCGGCTGTGGGAGACGCATATTAATGTTTGGAAATATTGCTTCGCTAAATATTGTTCTTTTGGCGTTCAGCTTTCACTGGAACTCAATAATGCATGTTTATGTTTTCAAGAATGTCCGGGACAGCCCGTTGAATAAAAGGTTATTAAGTTTTTACAAAAACGCAATTTTCAAAAAAGGCCATCGATCGATTTTGATAAAAATTACATTTTTGGATTCAGCTCTCCGTCAGCTTTCGAATGGTATATACCGTTTCTTTTGAGCCTGAGATGACCTTCCGACGAACCGTGTCAGCTCAATGACCTTTGATGACCTCGGTTCATTTTTCGAGTTTTACATGTTTCTAGGCTAGTTTTTGGAGCTGATTTCGAATTAAGCAACCATTTGAACATTACAGGGGGTGTAACGAAATTATCCGGACACCTTTCTTGCAGCTGTAATTAAAAAGCAAAACAATCTGGTACTTTTTCTTTTAACTGAGCTTGTAGCCACCTTTCATAAAAACACAGTGGTGAATGTTCTGAAGTATTTCAGCCAATGAATTCTCCAGCACACTGGCTTTGATGCGGGCCAACGCCGTCTAAACCTGTGCCTGCGGTGGAGCAGTGCTTATGGCGGGTGGCTCTTCATGCACCTCCTGCTGAACAAGAGCCCACAGGTTTTCGATTGAATTGGGATCGCGACTTTTCCCAAGTCATAAGCGTTAGCCCAGAATGATTGAAGGTTCTATCGGCATCACTTCCCGTTCTTTTAGGGACTTTTAAGTAGCGCGCCGCCCCGCATGAAGACATCGTGGCTTGAATCAGGCATCAGTGCGCGTTCAGAAACCGTGCCCTCCTATGCCGTCTGGTTGAGCGCCTCCAATCATGCTCCACCACCTTCCCTGGAAAAGCTCCACCCTTGCCTATGGGGCAAAATATAAGGGACAAAAACACAAAACAAGACAGATAAAAACAAAGCAAAATTAACTCATTACCTAATGAAATTCAGGCTGGAGCAAATACATAGGTAATAGGTATCTATGTCAAATTAGAATGAAAGATTAAAATCAACCTGACCAGTCCTTACGGTCTGGCCTGGTCCTAACCACCTTACTTCGCCTAACTTAACCCAATTCAACCTAGCCTACCACAACACCTGCAGAGGTACCTTCCTGGGAAAATGACGCCCAGGGAGGTGACAGTCCAACTTATTGGAATACTACCATGATTGCTTGTCAAAATGTGTGTCATCATGCTCTTGTTTGACAAGTGATGTATAATAAATGTGATACTCAATAATTATCTCCTGACTGTTGACTGTTAAGTGGTCAAAATATTCAAATAATCAAGGCACAATGCTGTGCATAGTGCACACTATTCATGTTGTTTTTTGTGTAAGCCCTCTGCACATTGTTGTGTGCATTGCTATGTGCACCTTAAGTAAAAAAGTGACTGGTGGACGGTGGTACATGACAAAAGGTTGTGCAACTGTGAAGTTCATGCCCTTGGTCAAGCTGGTGCCAAATGCCTATAGCTATAGCAGGATCAGTGAGGGTTGTAGACATGCTACATACATTGTGCATTGAAGATATTGGCACAAAGTTCATCCGTAATTACTATGCTTAACACCTAACGTAAGAAGCGACGTAAATGCCCAGATGATAAAACTCTCTGGTCAACATCACACAAATTTATTGACATACTTTGCAGGTACATATTTACATTCATGGCAAATACTTTCGATTTGATTCTGATTCAGAAACTAGTTGCTAGTAAGCTTGCATTTTTGTAGGTACAACAACGGCCATATATGAAATAAAAAACCTTCTCATGGCATTCATCACATACCTTTTTACCGAACAAGTACCTAGCTACCATGCAATGATTCTGATTTTTTTCCGCAATCCATCTTTATCTCAACTGACACAATGAATTTGAAATACCCTAACAAAACCTATAACTGTACATAAGAAGAATGCAATACTACAAGAACTATGAATTTCTGAAGTTATTCTCACATGCTGGAATGTTGAAACTCTACTTTTGTCGTCCATTTCCACGTTTGATTGAGCCATCATGTCGAACTGTTTTCGTTCTTCAGTCACAAGCTTTCGCACAAATCTTGAATTTTTACGCATCATCTTGAACCATGCTCCAGTGTTTCCAACAAGGTACTATGTAACATCAAAGCAATTTTGATTTGTTGCAACAGCTTCAGATCATGATAGGCTTGAGGTTTGTTACACCATTTGCCAGACAAATCTCTACAAAATGTGTATCAATTCCCAAACTAAGTAATTGATCATATCAGTATTTGCAGTTTCCACAAAATATTTCATAATACTTTTCTATGTTTATATAAAGAAACTCAAATAATCCACAAATTGTTATTGAAACACTCCCACTTCAAGAATTCACAGCAATAACAGTACCTACAAGTTCAGAACTTACTTGTACTTGTTGGGTTAGGGCGCATAGCCTCGTTGGGCTCAAGCGTCCGTAGTTGTTGTCATCAGTGCGCCATTCTTGTCTCGATCGAGTAGATGTTGCAATCGGTTGCAGCCAGATGGTGCAGAGGGAAACTAAGCAGATGAAGGAAAATGATAGGTTTAGCATACAAGTTCAGAAGCAAACAAACATTGCGCCAGATTTCGTATGAAACGCGCCATCGTCCTGAAGTTTCTACCACAGACGGTAGTTCAACCGCAGCCGTAGTGCAAAAACCCCTGCCCACCTTACCCCACGGCGGAGCTCGGTTGCAATTTGTAAATACGCGTCCTAAGCACGTCCTAAGCGACACAAAAAATTACATTTCATTTTAGTCATTTTCTTTTATTGTCAGGTGATTTCTATGGAGCCATGAAACAATAGCAAGATGAAAGAATAATCAGATATTATCATACAGTCTTAGCTTCTGATAGCTTCAGTGCCTGTTTTAATTACATATGCATTGACATTGTAGTATCATCATGAAGAAGGACAGGGTAAGTGTCATTTGCCATTTGACTTGTCATTTGATTTGATTTTCTGACCCAGAAATATACTTATATTATTTTTAGCATTCCACATTGTAAAAGCCTTAAAGCTGCTGGTGTGATCCATTTGGACAGTTGATGAAGCTACCTTTATTTTGATTAACATCAATTGGTTGCTTGCATTAATTGCTGTCAAGTGTCAAGTTCTGCTCTCTAACCCTTGTTGTTGAAATGATGGTGCTTATTTATTAGCATGGAAGTCATAATCTGATACGACACTTTCACCGTTCCCCACCAGTCTGACGAGCCGGGAGTGGCCGAGGACGGAGACCGGCCCGGCCTGCCGGCTCTGCCAATCGAGTGCGCCGTCCTGGCCACGGTGCTGCTTCACTTGGCGCTCTGCCCATTCACCAAGGTGGAGGAGAGCTTCAACATGCAGGCAGTGCACGACATCCTCTACCACCGCTTTGACTTCAGACAGGTGCGAGGACGAGTCCGATCGGCGACGGTCTCACACGCCCGGGAAGTGTCGGTGGCGTGTTGGTAAGACCAGAGCTGAACTCGATGTTTTCACACAGGTGCATGTTTTCTGGATGCGATAAGCCGCATCGAGCGTTTATCGGTATAAGTGACGCGTATTGGCTGTAAACCCCAATCACCAAGTCCGTTATAAAGACTGGCTGTGCGATGACGGTACCAGGAGGCGGAGAAATCAGCCTCCCGACTCCCGAATTCTGACTGCACTGCCCATGTCTCCTAACTGCAGTATTTGTGTGTGCCCCCAGTACGACCACCTGGAGTTCCCCGGCGTGGTGCCGCGCACCTTCCTCGGACCGCTGGCTCTGGCCGTCCTCTCGGCCCCCGGAGCCGCCATACTGTCGCCCTTTGCTGGAAAATTCGCCGTACAACTGCTGGGTAAGTGAAACTATGCAGCGAAGGACGTGTTGAGTGATGAGGACTGACTCACCTTGTTAACTCACCTTGTCGGGTCCCGCCTACTTAGCAGTCTGATAGGATATAGGCAAGTGAAAAGATAGATAAGGAACCCATATAACATAAAGCGCGCCAGTTCGATAAAAATGTAACGGTGAACAGGCAGACAATAGTATTAACTGGAATTAGCGCTTGCAAACAAAATGGCAGTGACATTATCACGATAGCAACAAAAACCAGCGAGGTAACATAATGATACAGAGTACATCCTATTCATGTTACACATAGGCAAACAATCTGTTTGGGATGGCCGTGGCCAAACCACGTTTAAACAGATGAATGTTTGGGGCAGTGACAACTTCGGTTGGGAGGCTATTCCATAGTTTCACACATCGTTGGGAAAAGAATCGCTGTCTGATCTCGGTATGAGCACGGCATACATTGATTTTGTATGGGTGGCCTCTCGTGACAGAACACTGCGACTGTGCAAACATACAATCCGGAGTGATTATTGAAGCTCCGTGAAAGATTTTCCAATATTGTATTAGATCTGCTCTGACAAGGCGTCCCTGAATGGAAAACAATTCTAGTTCGCGCAGTCTCTGTTCGTACGAGAGGTCACCCAGACCTTCGATGCGTTTGGTCCATCGCCTTTGTACACGCTCAAGTTTCCGTAAGTCCTCCACATACCCGGTGTGCCAGAGACAGGAGCCGTACTCCAAGATGGGTCGGATATGGGTTGTTAGAAGGAAGAGCATAAGTTTACTATAGGAGTGCGGCATACAATGGACTTGAGGAAACTGTGACAAAGCGCCGAGACTCTATGTGCCAGAACGTCTATATGCTCATGGAATTTCAATGCGGTGTCAACCACGACCCCCAGGTCACGATACGACTTAGGGGTCGGTAGTGTCTTACCGTTCAGAGTATACTGGGCGGGAGGGGCTTCTCTGTGTCCCCTCGAGAAACGAAGTACAGCACACTTGTCGACATTTACATGTAGGCCCCAAGACTGGGACGCAAGACTCAGTGTATCAATATCTGATTGCACCACTGCTTCGTAGTCACTTAGAGAAGAATCGCTGCTGCGTCTTTGAGCACTAGCATACATTTTTAAATCATCCGCAAATATCTTGTAATTGCATCTCAATCCGGACCCCACATGGTTTATGTAAATCAGGAATAATAGTGGACCCAAAACAGAGCCTTGTGGTACACCACTGCTTACCGGTCGGGGTCTACTTTTTTGGCCTTTTACGCAGACCTGCATCGTTCGGTCCGTCAAAAAGCCTTCTACCCACTTCAACACTTCCCCCTGGATCCCTATCCTGTGGAGTTTTTCAATGAGTATCTGGTGGCATACAACATCAAAGGCTTTAGAGTAGTCAAACATCACCACATCTACCAGTTTATCATTGTCAACACATTCCGATACTTCACTATAAACCAGCAGTAATTGGTCCACTGTAGAGCGACCAGCTCTGAAACCGAATTGATTGTCAGATAGCAGGTTGTTGCTCTCGAGGAACTCTGTGATGTGGCTGCAAACTAGTCGTTCCATGGTTTTACAGCAAACTGATGTTAGACTAATTGGACGATAATTTAGGGGGTCGTATCTGCTTCCCTTTTTAAAGATGGGCACCACTGTTGACTCCTTCCAGGCATCGGGAACAGAACCTTCAGCCAGGGAGCGAGAAAACACTTTAAATAAAGGATAAGATAGCACATCGGCACAGTTTTTGAGCAGAAGTGGATGCAGTTCATCTGGACCCATGGCTGAGTTTCCATCTATGCGCGATAACAGAGTTTTCACGTCAGCTGTTGTGAAGATCAGGGGAGCCAGCCTTCGGTCACTCCGCTGGTGAGGTTCCTGGTTTGGCGGGATGTCAGAGCTGTATATAGAGGCGAACGCTTCAGCTAGGCACTCAGACATTTCCTGTGAATCAGAGCACACACGTCCATCCACTGTCCGTAAGGGTCCGACATTAACAGGTGCCATTTTTTTTTTTGTTCTTATATATGCATGCAAAAGTTTTGGTGACTCACTCCAGTTCAACACCAGCCCATCTTCATAGCTGGCCTGGGAACGAGCAGCAAAGTTAAAGGAAAAGGGCCACCTTTAACATGGGGATTGAAACTGAGATAGCCATCTTGTAGCCCGTGTCCGAAAACCTCTCTGTCTACCTCCTTACGGCCGATTTCGGCCTCCATTCGTAGTTATCGGCAATTTTAAAAGAAAATATGCCAGGAATGCGTTCTTATCCCAGGAATGCGTTCTTATCCGACAATACAGCCACCCGCGGCGAGGCTTTGGTTTTTAACCAATCAGCTTGCAGCAGTACTGATCAGGCACGGATCCCTGTACTAGCGAGCAGACCACGAGCAGTTGCGTTATTTTTCGTTGTCTGTTCTGGCAATCGGCCGGCGGATGAACATCCGCAATCGAATCTTGAAATCCGTCGCGCTGATTGGTGATGAGTTTCATGAGCTACTTTCATGAGGTCTATGAAAGTAAACCTATGCTATGCCCTGAACAGATGACATCTCGTTTGGTAGCCAATTGCTAAAATGCATTTTTATCTTACGCAAGGCAGTATACCATATTTTATACCGTGGCTCTGATCCGAAATCAGGGCATTTTTGTTCGAACAAATACCTATAATAACGATGAAGAAGTGCGTGATCCGCGGAGCAAACGACCTACGTCGGGTCGGGACTGATATGCGTGTGACTGTGCACAAGTAAGTACCTAGGTACCTAGGTAGGTACCTAAATTCTTATTTATTGCAATGGCTCTTCTATTACTTTTGTTTTCACAGAACTCTCCCCTGGATTAGCAAACCCTTTTGAACTGTTCAGGCTTTCACAACTGAAATGCCAGACTGGATAAAAAAACGCAAGTTATGCCGAATATGTCATGCGAAGTGGCGTGATTGCGGCGTTGCCCCGAAAATTTCATCGCACATCCAGCATAATTTTGCATGCGTCAAATTCAGCGCATGGTGGCAGCTGAATTTTTAGGCGCAGGGTGACCGCATGGCGCATAATGTTTATGCAAATGGCTGTCACCGAATTTTTTGACATGCTGTGGTCAATCTAGCAGCAGACTTGCCCTGCGGGCGCTGGCAGGTCTGAAGAGAGTCGGAACTTCCGGCCTGGGCCTTGTTTCACCTTAAGATTCTACAGTGTGCCACACAAATTGTGGTATTGGGTTTTCATGGGAACATTAACTAATTCAGACGCAGTGTCCCAAAATTGAGTTTTGTCTTGGGTGTCAGAGGGGAAAATTACCCACCAAAAATAGGGGAGAGAGAATGAAAAACTGCTGATTTAATTAGATCCAAAAAGAGTGAAAAACAACAAAAAGCATGCATTTGATTCTAAGGTGTAGGATGCTTGATGCTAAGCTGGGCATCCACACAACTGCTCTTTCTACAGGCAAAAAATCTAGATTTTCTTGGTTGGGAGTGGAAAATTGTTCTTAAAAATTGGTGGCGAGAGTGGAAAATGAATTTCATTTGGATGTCTTTACCCACCCAAATCGACAAATTTTGGGACATTGTTCAGACGCTCAGAAAGGGAAGAGCGTCTGACTCCGAGGCCCCGGAACAATCTGTCTGGTTGATATAGCCTTGGTCGGTAGATATGCACATGTGCTTTATGTAAAAGTGGCTTAATTTTGGTGCAAACAGGCACCCAACTTTCAGTGGAAATCATGCACTGGAATTTCAGCTCAAAATTGCTTGCTTCAAATTTTGGCGCATGAGGGGCTCACGGGCATCCGGCGTAGTGTATGGATGTTTTCCAGTCTGGCTGAAAGGCAGAACTCAGACACATTTATCCAGCCCTTCAAATCCCATTTCCTGGTTGTGGTAACACCTACCTTTCCATGGGGGTTTGGTTCATCTCTTGTCTACACAGTTTCCTTTCACTTATGTGCTGACAAGAAAAGGAAACTCACCAGAGCCCAGTTTCACCAAGTGCGGTAAACTCAATTTGGGGTAAACTACCAAACTACCCCACTACTTAACTACAAAAACTACCCCAAAATTAAGTTTACCGCACTTGGTGAAACTGGGCTCAGTGGAGCTATTCAGCTTAATACACAGAGTATGTGTTGCATGGACTAAGCATGTGTTGACCCTTTTTTACTTTTAGGTTCCCGCTAAAAAAAGAAGTACAGAGAAAAGTGGATGAGGGTGTGTGGCATGACCAATGAGCCAAGACCACATGACCACTTAAACTTAACAAGAAGTGCGCACCATGATAAGCACAGTCAAAAACGTTTGCGTCTAAAGAACAGTGCTGTGCCGGATCAGAATGTAAGTTATTTTTTAAAAGTGATGAAAATGCCTGCAAAGTTATCAAAAGACTTTGAATATTGCTTTAGTAACACTTCACTCTAAAGTTATTCCTAGTACCAGACATTACAGCTTTAGTGCAGAGTCTTTATTTGTGATATTTTTAGCCAAAAATTATTACTAGTACCCAGCCCTTACAGCTTTACAGCCCTAGTACCTTGCCCTTATTTTTTATATTTTTTAGCCATTTCAACCTAACCGAATATCTGTATGTTTGTATGTTATTGTTTTGATCTGTATTTTATGCTACCTCCCTATAGGTAAGTTTTATTAAAACATGTAGTAACGGTGTGCTGATTTTTTTACAGATTCTGTATACGCCTTGGGTTGCTGTCGCTGCTCGGTCACCCACCACACCATTCTACGCTGCTGTCGCTGCTGTCGCTGCTCGGTGGCGGCCGGTGCGCGGGCGCTGCCGCGTGGCTGGTGGCCGCGGCCCTGGCGGCAGCGGCCCGCTCCTGACCCGGTCGCCCTGTGCCGAGCACAGAGCGCCGACTGAGGTCAGTCTTGTGATCGAGCTTCCGCGCCGGAGGTGGAACAGGTGGAGCTGGCGGTCACCTGCGCGGGCTCGGCGGCCTGTAAGCCGTGCCGAGACGAACCGCGACACTCTTGCTAGATCTGCACCCCATTGTAATCTTCTGTAGTCGATATTCGGTAGGTACTCAATGCTCATTTTTCTGATATTAGACGAGTGGCGGGTTTTGATGTTACATTGGAGACTGCTGTCTCGGGTGGCCCGACAGTGTTCGATTGTGGTGTAATGTAGATACATAGACGGGATGCCGCGGCTCGGATTCGTAGCTGGACTACCATGTGCCTGTCGATTGAGATGCTTTGCCTGGCGATTGAGATGATTCGGGGCGCGGCCCCACACTGACGCCATGGTGCAATGAGTGACTGGCGACAACTAAGCAATTATGTACTTTTGTAGAACACATGTTTTCATGGATACGAGAGGCAGTCCTTTTTTCGCTAGCAGTCATTTGGTTCACGATACTTTCGATACCGACAAATATGTTCGGGCGGCCGGTCCGTCCACAGCTAATGCGTGCTTGCCCGCCGATGCCCAACGGAGCGCTGTGCTGTCTACGCTCACTGGTCGCTGGCCCGAGAGCCGTTCGGTTGCTGCTGTTAAAACAGTTCTCACAAAAACACGCTGGCTGGCTGCCAGTTCTTCACCAATGAGAGGCCCAGTAGCATCAGCAGGTAGCATTGTTAAATATTACTATTCCATTTTGTTTACCCATATGTCCGACCTAGAGCCGACTGGTAAAAAGCGGCAACCGAGCAGCCCTCCGCAGCGCTGCAGATCATGTACGCTCGATTATACACAATATATGTGTCTTTCTTGCACACAGAGACATGACGTTTTGTAGAGCTTTTATATCGCTTGTGGCTGAAAGGAATATTGTACATTTTAGAGCTTTCATATACGCGAGAAAATATGGTGCAAAAAAACATTTATGAAGCCTGTTGAATTTTAAAGGTTGTTGGGGCATTTCACAGACTGTGTCGGTGGGCAGGGCAGCCCGGCCCCGGCCGCCGCCGCCTCCTTCACTGGTATGTGGCAGGGACGGAAGCTTCGTATTGATATACCGGGGTGCAACTCAAGCAGCACATCACCTATCAAACAACCTTCGGTTATGAAGTGAATGAAAACTAAATATTATGTATAACTGTGATCTGCGCTGCGGTGTTTCCAAAGTGGAGGAAGTACGGGGAGCTGGACCCGGACTCGATGAGCCCTCTACTACGGATCTGGGTCTTCGCAGCTGATCGTCTGTGAATGAGAGATCATATGATACCAATGCATACCGAACGGATCAAAAACAGTGCCATTATATATTTGCAATTCTACAGCTTTACGTAAGCCCATCCTAGTGAATGCATTAATACGCGTTGATTTGACAACTGACATCCGGTTGAAGGCGTTTTTTTTTTCGGCCAACAGCCGGCCAGCAGTTGTTGCAGGCCGGCCTCGTTGGGAAGCAGGTTCATTTTCCGACAGCCACTGCGTGCGGAAGCACTCTCTGATGGCGCGGACGGCGCGCGCCGGCTCCTGTTTCTGTAACGTGTAGAGGCGGGTGTCGAGCAGCTGGGCGCGTAGCGGGCGGTCCTCGAGCACGCGGAACGCGGCCGGCTGGCGCGGGTACAGGCGCTCCCTAAACAGTTGGCCCGAGTGGTGGCAGAGTCGAGCGTCGCGGCGCGGCAGAGCGCGCGGCGCGGCCGCCGTCTGTTCCAGCTCGGCGTCGGCGCGCCCCTCGGCGAACAGCAGGTGCAGCTGACGGTCGGCCAGGCAGAAGCCGCTGATGCCAGGTGTGCTGACGTCGCCGGGCCGGCGCGGCGCGGCGCCCTCGGCCGCCGCCGGGCTGGGCGGCTCGTTGAGCTGCTGGATGAGCTGCAGCACGCCGCTGCGCTGCAGGCCGCGCTGCGAGACGACGGCCAGCAGGCGGCCGTAGGCGCAGCGCGCCGGCGCCGGCCGCGGCAGCAGGTCCAGCGGCACGGCCAGCGACACGGAGACGGACAGCTGCGCCGCCGACTGCAGCAGCTGCAGCGGCCCGAACGGCGGCGGACACGTGCCGCGCTCAATGTCGGCCGCCGGAGAGGCAGCCGGTCCGGCCGGCACCGCTGTCAGCGGCACCTCCACACTGAGCAGACGCACGCCGCGCGTCAGGGCAGAGACGTCCACCACCACCTGCCGCGCACACAGAGGGCCGACAGTGGTGACAGCGCGCGGCGGGTCAGACCTCACAGTGGGGATAGCGGCAGCGGGTCAGACACCCTTATAGAACAGCACGGGGCGGAGCCGACAAAAGAGGACGAGGAGACGGTCATACAGCCGACTGAGGTCCGGGCACCGACTGACTCAAAGTGCTGAACATGTCACACATTTCTAAATGGCTTCTGTAGGACGGAATAGTGTCTCTTCCTTCCAAGGCTTACTTGCAGAATAATATGGAAAGACACAATTTTACAAGTTGTGTTTTTATGACATAAGTTCTTTATAACATTTCAACACGCAAACATCATACCTTGACAATTGTTCACGATGAAGATCATGCAGGAACATTTCATATTTAGTCACCCTTGATTATTTTGTTGATAGTGATGCGAAAGGCAAATTACCAAAGTATATATTTGCAATTATTTGAGTTAATAATTTCAACTTTTTTTGTGTTGAAAATTGACTTTTGAAACAATAAAGGCAAATGAATTATCAGTGTCTGGAAAGGTGCAATGCTGAAAGCTTCTTATTACATTCTAATTTATATCTAAAGCTTTGTGATATCCAAACTCTCAGAAATAACCAGGGACGTAACCAAGGAGGGGGGAGGGGCACGGGAGCCATGCCCTCGTGCCCCTTCCCCCCTCGGTGATGGCGATTTTTTTTTAAATAAAAACAGCTGTGACACACCCCCAAAATAGTGGGCCCAATCAGAGAAATTTTCCTTTTTTGGAGGGGGTACAACACTAGGCCACAACCTGTGACCCCCCCCCCCCCCCGAGCAAAATCCTGGCTACGTGCCTGGAAATAACAAAGCACATCCTATCCTTTGATGTTGGACGCAAGAGCCAAGTTGCTACGCGCCCTAACCCATAACAACAACAACATCCTATCCTTTGATGCCACTTACCAGCAGCTTTGCGCACTACCAAACAGCCACCTTTGGGCCTTTGTTGTTCTTGTTTTGGGCATTGTCAGTGGTAACTGGAAATAACAGACATGATGGTCAGAGTAGGGAATGTGACTACAACAAAAATCATTTCATTCCTATAAAATAGACATGATTTAATAGAAGACCTTCTTCTTAAGAAAGTGTGTCATGGATACCAGCTAATCTGTATGGTATTTATCTCCAGTATTATCATATAGGTATAACAATTATCACCACCCGCCACCATTGAATGTAGGTTTTAGGTTGTAGGTTGTAGGTGGTAGGTTGGGTATCGGTAAAGCTGGTGTCACCGTCAGCGCTAACCGGTAAATGTGTAGATAAAAGGAATCTTAAAAATAATCTAACCTAACCTAACCTTACCTACTGACCTGCAACCTACCTACCCACAACCTACCAAACTAATATACGCTGACAGTGATGCCAGCTTTACCAATGCCGTACGTTGTAGGTTGTAGGTAAGGCTAGGTCAGGTAAGATTATGTTTCATTATATATTTACTGAGAAGACGGCTGAATGCTCTTGAGACGTGGCTATACATTTACATTTTGTAAGTAATTTTCAGGTTTCAATGAATATTTCCTAGTGGAATGTTTTGAAAACCATTCTAAATGATGACCTTTAGCATTCCATAGTACTTTAAAGCTAATTAACCACATCGCCAATGCTAGGTCACATTGCATGCCTACTTCCACCGGCAGCTCCATGGGATATATGATAGGCAGGGGTAAATGGAATATTTTTTATTAATATTCCTGAAGAAAATTATAGGCATGAAAAGAAGATGATCTGCCTTTGAGATTGATATGTGATGCCTACTTTGGAGGAACATAATCATAATAATTACACAATCATAAAAAATGCAATGTAACCAAACAGCCGCTTATGCCGCAAAATGAGAATCAAGCCAATCACTGAGGACAAACAATTTCAAACCACCAAAACTATATTCTTGCTATTCACCAATAATCCTAAAATAGCGTTCCATGGCCATTATATCCATCTTTCACCCTTACCTTCGACAGATAACTAGCGCCACGGGCAGACACACGGGGCGACAAGTTGTTTACAACCGCTACAGTCCGACGAGTCTATCCTCCTCAAGGCTGATTGGCTTGAGTGTGACGTCATTGCTATGACATCATACAGTAGCTGCGGTAGAGAGTATAAACATAGTACCAATATGTTAAATAGTTTGAAATACTTTTTAGCGAATTATGCACTTCTGGCACCGGTTTTGAAAAGAAAATGGAAAATAATAATGTCAAAATAAAAACCAACGATATCTTCATATTTCAAGAAGGTGGCACTTTTCCTTTAAAGGTAGTGTGCCAGCTTTCTTGGACCGTATGGAGTTAATGACCCAGATAAGGAGAACCGGATTTTTAGAACTTATCCATACCTTCAAAACTCATGGAAACGTCTTAAATTCTTCAAATTTTGAGTACCCCAGTGCGAAATTCGCCCCGACGGGTTGTCGGTCGTACCCCAACCACATTTCACACCACTATGAACAATAAATGCACACACTGAAATCGCTATTACCGATATGCTCATCCAATCAAGTTTCGATAAACCCGTTCATCATCAGCTCCTGCGGTTTCGAACACGCCTGTTAGTTGGCTTCTGATGCTCGTCGAGGTCGGAATTTCCAAATACGCGTGGTGCGTCGGGCCGCGCGCTCTGACTTCGGCCAAGAAAAATGCGTCAGCTGATCATTGTCATTTCTGGCACTTACGTGTGGTGAAATGGGGTCATAACTTATAAGACGGCTTTTTCATATCAATTATTTTACATAAAATCATATTTCAAACCATAAATAATGTTCGACAGCCAAATAAAAGAAACAATACCAATACGGGCTTACAGTTTAAGGCTCGACATTGTGTTGTCTACGATTAGACAGCTGATAACTCATTCCCGTACGTCGTATGGTCGTAACACTATAATGACCTTTGCTTATTGTCACAAGTGCGCCGCATTCGCGATTGTTGCCCGACGCCTGTTTGCAGGTGAGCCCACTACAGTTGTTATACATATCTAAAAACCGATAAACTTTTAGGCGAAAAAGGCACTATTCCAGGCCCATTTTTGATTTTTTTTGCGATATTAGGTAAAAACAGAAGCTTCTTATCCTAGGAAAAATAAAATGGGAAATCTTTCAAAGGTGGCACACTACCTTTAAGGCACTGTCTATTGATGGCAAAAAAGTTGGCACAAGGATTGAGGATTGAGGAGTTCGTTAGCAAGCTGAAATCTGCGGCATTAATGAGAATCGCCTTGAGTTGAGTTAGAGTCTGGTAGTTTGAATAAATGATTGTTTTGTTGCGAACATGACGGAACCGCTCCACCGCTTTACCGGTTAGGGACGTAACTGTCAGCGAGCCCTCCCTCCCATCCGCTACCACTGGCTCTCTGCTCTGATGACTTTACCTGTTCCCAGTTCGGTTTGTGCTCGGCGCCGTCTCGGTGGCGGCGTTCTACCGATTCCGGCAGAGCGTAGAACAGGTGTTTGGCCGTCCGGTGGCCGTGTGGCTAGTCTGCATCACCGTCACCCAGTTCCACTTCATGTTCTACCTGAGCCGCGCCCTGCCCAACATGATGGCCATGCCGCTCGGTAAGTGCTCGATATTCACGGAGTCGGGATTGTGTAATCTTATTTCATATCTTGCAGATCTAAAAGATTAAACGCTGCGCTCAAATATGGTGGACGGTTAGACAATGTGAGGAGGAAATAGACAGATGGGCTCGGGTGTTCATTGGAGCTTTAGCGGGTGCCGATTGCAGGGTTATTTTGGGCTTTCTGAAACGTGAAGAAGAGTCATAATAATTATACTCGCCCTATATCTACCCGCGGCCCCCTGCTGCACTGCCCTGTGCTCTAGTTACATCTGCCTGTCCGTCCACCCTCCAGTGCTGATGGCGGTGAGCTGCTGGATGCGTCAGGAGCACACCCCGTTCCTGTGGTGGTCGGGCGCCGCCGTTCTGCTGTTCAGGGCCGAGCTGACCATGCTGCTCGGTATCCTGCTGCTGATGGAACTGGTCACCGGACGACTGCCGCTGCTCAGGTGAGTTCCGGATTGGTGAAAGGCAGAGGAATGGTGATATAAATTTTCTGATACTGAATGACAAGTGAGAATTTGATCTTGGCGCCGCAAATCTGGATGTATGTCCTGTGGCTTGGTCAGGATCTATAGATCACTGGAATTTGCAGTAAATTCTAGACTGTTGCCTCAGATATATCGCCATCTGTCTTGTTTCAAACATTGATCGGACGGTTCCCTTCTTCAGCCAAATTCACTTCACTCACCGCTATATCTATCGATTCCTTTAATAACGCCGCCGCTTTTGTGACCAGTACATATTGAACGTCCCCCCTCCGATTGTCCCCGTGCCTCCCCAGATGTCTGAAGGTGTGTATCCGGCCGCTCCGCTCCACCTCTCGGCTGACTGTCCTTGTTGTCTCTCCCCAGGTGTCTGAAGGTATGTATCCTGGCCGGCCTGGCGCTGCTGCTGCTCTCGTTCACGGTCGACTCGCTGTTCTGGCGGAGACCCGTCTGGCCGGAGGGCGAGGTGCTCTGGTTCAACGTGGTACTCAACAAGTCCGCAGAGTGGGGCGTATCCTTTAACGAGTGTTTGAGATGGGATGTCTGTTTTTCTTTTCTAGCTGTGTGTTTTTTTATTGCCTAGTGTCGGCCTATATCAAGCACCGTGTAAGAATATCAAAATAATAGTTGATCAGCTAATTTGCTTTGTTTTACTCGTAATTAATTCCTTTCTAAGCGAAGTGACTCCGGCCATGCCTGGGTTGCTTTATATCGATTGTTGCGTACTACCGATTCATGTCACGTCAGTTTTTCATTTCGTAACACACTAGAAGTGTCCCACAATTCACGTGACGTCACTCTACCTGTTGCCCGATTTCCTTGACGGCCGCCCTCTCAGACCCTCCCCGCTCTGTGGTACTGGTACTCTGCCCTGCCCCGAGCGCTGGGCGCCAGCCTGGCGCTCGTCCCGGTCGGGCTGGCGCTGGACCGCCGCGCCCGCCTCCTGGCCGGCCCGGCACTGGCGTTTGTCGCCCTCTACTCGCTGCTTCCTCACAAGGAGCTGCGGTTCATTATCTACGTGGTGCCGCTGCTGAACGTGGCGGCGGCGCGCGCCTGTCATGCCATGTGAGTAGACGGGAGCCGGTGGATAGCGGAGCTGGCTGTCAGAAGGCGCGGTGGGGTGAAGGGTTGTACTGTTTGTGGGTTGAATTGGGCCTCTGGTATGTGGAGTTGATCGCTCGATAACTGGCATCGTCTGAAAGTTGCGCACCGCGGGAACTCTGGCCTGTAGACCATGCCACGATCTAAATTATGCACATTTTTTTGCCGTTCTTCCTATCTCGAACCGTGGATGCGTATAAGCAGTATGCAAACTAGTTCTTTGGATATTATTTTCTATAGCTATTTTATTCATCGCCACGGGGCACCACTGCACGTTTATGTGTATCTCATTCAATAACCCTGACCACCTCATCGTTCCCCGCCGACAGCTGGGAGGGCCGGCTGAAGTCGGCGTGGCGCTCCTACCTGGCCACGGCCATGTGCTGTCACCTGCTGGCCAATGTGGCGCTGACGGCTCTGCTGGCGGCGGTGGCGCGCCACAACTATCCCGGCGGCGCGGCGCTGGGCCGTCTGCAGCACCTGGAGCCGGACGCCGCCTACGTGCACATTGACGTGTACAGCGCGCAGACCGGGGTGACGAGGTTCCTGCAGCACAGAGACGACTGGCGGTGAGGAATGGGTTGGGGTGGGCGGGTCAGATGAGATGAGGATAGTACAAACTGCAGGATAGGAGGGAATGAGCAGCCGAGACTTGGGCGGCTGACTGGGGCTAGTTCATTGATAGACGGGGCATGTAGTATATGTTGTAGATGTGGTAGGCGTGCGTTGTATATTGAGCATGTTCTGTATACCAGTGTCTTTTTACCAGCATGTTCTGCGTCCTGTTTCAGGTACAACAAGACTGAGAACCTGGCGCCGGGATCTCCCGACATGCACTCGTTCACCCACCTGCTGATCGAGGCGCGCGGTAAGCGCTCCTCGGCACTGAAACCCTACGAGGAGACGCACATGATCCTCGACTCCGTGGACGTCTTCTCACACATCCAGTTCAACTACGACCACTTCCCGCCACTGCGACTGCGCATGCGCCCCGCCATATTTCTACTGTACAACAATGTACCGGAGAATGTGCGATGGCCGAAGGACGAGGAAGAACCCCAGCCGCCACCGGAGGAAAGCGAAAAAGTTGTAGAACCCGAGACAGATGATGTTAAAGATCCAGTTGCTCAAGAAGATGCTTCTGAAGTAGAGGAACCCAAGGCAGCTAACGATGAGATAGTTTTTACTGGCGCGGAAGAGAGCGACAAGGACTATTCGGATGACATGGTAGCTAGTGAAAAGGCCGCCGAGCTGTTTCTGCCGCCGGATGACGGCACGGCTGATGAGGCACGGTTGTCGGACCTGCCGGCACAGGTGATTCGCTAGCAGGGCGGCCACTGCGGGCACACAGCTCCTCAGGGGCGGGTCACCCTGCGCGCTCACAGCTCCTCAGGGGGCGGGTCACTCTGCGGGCACACAGCTCCTCAGGGGGCGGATCATACTGCGCGCTCACAGCTCCTCAGGGGCGGGTCACCATTGCAGACCGCCGGTGGACCGCGCCGGCCGGGCCGCGGCAGTGGACCAAAGGTCAGGCGGCCGGGAGGGGCGCCGCCGCTCCCCCGGGCCGCTGTAGGACAGTGCTGTGATAGAGCTACTAACACTTGCCTCCGCGCCGACTCGTGATAACTCCCGGGGGCGGGGCGGCCACCCAACGCTCCGGTCCGTTCTAGTCACCGCGCTCACGGGTCCTTCCATAATACACCCCGCCGCAGCAGACGCAACTGTTTGGGGGAGAGTGAACCGACTACAGATGTGTGGATCAGCAGGTGATTACGGATCATGTTCTGGGACATTTGTGGAGTTTGTGCAATCGTGGTTGATGGTGATTCTTATATTTTAACCTCGAATGAAGACCTCCAGTGTCATGACACTTTGCCAAAGCAATTTGAATGGAGTCGAACCATCCATCCATTGAATAGCTCCGTGCCACCGATTGAAGAACTCGGCGCTTTTTCTCCCCGCTTTATTCCTATCCCACAGGCCTAATGAAACAAGGAAATCGTTATGTGACGCAATAGGGTGAACAATAGGGTGAATGCCATCGTTGTTGACACTGACAAGCTTTATTAACTGAACCTATTAGACTGTTGGATATGTGCCGCATGGCTGATGTTATTGAACGATCGCCAATATTCTGGTCTCGCCATGCCTGCCTGTTGCCAGGTGTATGATATCGTTTCCCCTCGAAACCTATGGTGATTTCTCATAGCTCGGAAAAATCAACAATAAAATTAGGGTACAAGAACAGCCTTCACAAGTTGAGCCTAAATGTGTTAACTAGTGACTGAATAAAACAGGGTTCCACAAGCCGGGTAATTCTCGCCGCCAGCGCAACCAGTACACACAGTATTCGTCTGTACACAGTGTATATTTCCTATGTTTCCAGTACAATACAGCTCCCCGCCCCTTCATTCACTCGCCCCGCCGCGCGCCGCTCACTTCTTCTGCGGGTACGCCATCTTGTAGAAGAGCGTGTAGCTGACGGTGCCCACCGCGACCGCGCACAGCAGGTAGGTGAGCGAGGCGAGAATCCTGTCGGCCGGGCCGCCCTTCAGGTGGACGGGCACGCCGTCCTGCACCTGGAACTTGGCGTACTGTTCGCGCAGCCGCAGGTAGCCAGGGTGAACGTCCTTGGGCGAGGAGCGCACCGCCGCAGAGGTGGTGAGCCGGCGCGCCGACTGCAGAGCGATCTGACGGAGCGGGGGGGGGGGGGGCGTCAGTGGGGGGCTGCTGGAGGGGGAGGGGGCAATGGGGCAGCTAGAGGGGAGGGAATGGGAGTGGGTAAAGTGAAACACTTACAGTCAAAAGAGGATATAGCTGGTAAAACCTGACTGACTTGGCCTGATATCTGACAATATAATCATTTGATGGCAGTATGGATATTGATAAGAATTACATGCTGTATATAGTTATTTGTATGTGTATGTGCCAACTACCTGATAGGTATCAGTATTGACATAAAAAGGCATGGTAAAACAGGTCACAGGTCAGTGAGCAGCACTGGCACTATTTGGAGGGTGATGCATTTTAGCTTTAGAGTATCCAATGGTTCCTTTCAATTTTTGTATTTGCCACTTGGTGTTTTACTCAGGGCTTTGAAGAGTGCTAACAAAACAGGCAGTTCTTTAAAACGTTATCATCATGCTCATAAACAACCTGAATCAAGCAAAACATTAACCTATGTATCTTAATGTTTTTGAGAAAAGACAACACTTTAAAGGTTGATCATAAACTTAGGGAAAGAATATAAATTTTTCTTACACATCTACAAACACATAAATAGCTCCATTTAATTACCTATACAGTGTGTCAGTGTCCAAAAACAAAAATGAATGATGAGCATATTACATGCCTAAGGGTGATAGTAAGGTAGATATACTACTTTATAGAAATTGCAATGGAAATGTGACATGTAATACAAGACTAATTTAAGGGATCATTTGTACTTTATTACAAAAATACAAATTACAAACACTACACCAGTTGCATTTTGATAGGTGATCATATCTGCATTAGCAAATGTAAAAGTACATTTATTTAGCATCTCTAATCACATCAGTTGTCAGCATCTCA
The DNA here is from genome assembly GCF_019059575.1 of Amphibalanus amphitrite. Taxonomy (NCBI): domain Eukaryota; kingdom Metazoa; phylum Arthropoda; class Thecostraca; order Balanomorpha; family Balanidae; genus Amphibalanus; species Amphibalanus amphitrite. Next base: position 45,547 of record NW_024882576.1, read on the forward strand.
ACATTCAAACATCCCAATTTTAATTAGGTAAATGTCAAGTTTAAGTCCTAAGAAAATTTCATTGATAAATTTTTCATATTTTTACATTATTTGACATCGTGAATCCAAAAATAATACTCATATGCCTTGCAAATAAAAGAAAAAACATAATCAAACCTGACCTAACCTTACCTACTTACCTATAACCTACCAACCAACAACCTACAAACCTACCCTAACCTAACCTACAAACCTACCAACCTACAACCTAAAACCTACAAACCTAACCTAACCTAAAACCTAAAATTTTTGCTGTTTCATATTCGTATCAACAGCATCACAATTGTATGGCCTGTTCCAGCGCCTCCAGAAACCTCCAGAAACCTCCAGAAAGCTCTAGAATCCTCCAGAGAGCGTTCCAGCGCCTCCAGAAAGCTCTTGCCAAAGCTCCAGAAACCTCCAGTAGCCTCCAGAGAGTTGGGAGGTCCAAATTTCTCTGGAGGCTCTGGTCTACAATTATGGCGCACATGTGACAATCATGAATGTAAACAAAGAACTTTTGACTGAGAATTTTACAACTTGAATGTAAAGAAAATTACATTGCTATAATTTTGTTAATCTTTTTTACTAAAATTGAAAACAAATTTTGCGTTTCAAGATAGAACAATCGTCATTCTTTTGGTATCTATGACACCGATCTCCAGAAATCTCCAGATTGCGTTCCAGCGCCTCCAGTAAAACCTCTGGTAGAGCCTCCAGTCAAGAATTTCTACTGGAGGCGCTGGAACAGGCCCGTAGTTAGGACCTAAACTTGACATACCTATACCTTTTGGGTATGGGGTGGACATGTGCCAGATTAACTTTGAGTCAAGCTTTTCTTTTGACCTAGAAAACTGACAAAACTATCATGTTTAAAGCATAGATACACCTACTCGCTATCTGGTGAGTGGTGATACTTGTACTGTTTCGGTGTTTGAGACAAAGGACAGCTCGTCACAAGTATGAATCAATATTTATACATAAAACAAACAAAGAAAGATCAACAAGGGTTTATGGATGCTATTGCATAAGGATTAACTCATGCCCTTGCTAGCGTTTATTCATCATCATGACTTATCTTGACTTACCTAGGTGCCTGCCTACCTTGCGGTCATCCTGATCCTGTCAGCAAGCTCAGCAAAGGTAATGCTTGTACGATTAATAAAGATGACAAGAGGTATCAAAGTGAGCATTATTTTTTATAATTTAATCAGCGCAACAAAGAAAGCAGACTTACCCGTGAGAAGTTCATGTCTGTCGAGCGGGAATAAGAAATTTATCAGTTCCAGACCAGCGACGAGCTCGAAAGAAAGACAAATGGCGGACGAAAGGTTTTCTCAAAGATCAAAATGTTCAACAAGTTCGCTAGCGAATCCCAGAGCGCTACGTCATTTGATAAGCACCTGAAATCCGCTCGTTCATTGGTCTGTTTTCTTTACAATGACGTCATATGCTTACTTTTGATTTGCTTACAACTTATTACCATGGAAACAGGAAGAACACCTAGCGATTCGTTTCATCTCTGAACATTAAAGTTTTGCAGCAAACGAATCTTTTGCGCTAGTTTTGCAGCAAGAAAAATTAGAGATGATCAGATGAACTGCAAGTACTTTAAAGTACTTTTCTTGAAAAATAACTGAGTATTCATAAGTTTTTCGAGCTGATAATGCAATCAAAAACTCTTTATCCTGCAACACAACAGATAAAACACTTATTTTGAATTTATTTGAGCAATTTCGCTCTCATATTTACGCCTCATTTTGGTACTTTTCAAGTTTTCCATCACTAGTACAACATGGCGCCGCCCACAATCCACTTGTATGTTGATAGATGAAACGATAAATTTATCATTGTTCGTAATTGTTTTTACTTTTGAAGGTAAGAAAATTGTGCAAATACTCGTATGCAGTATATCCATTTCGGGGATTTTCCAGGGTTAAGATTCTGGATGGGATTTTGAGTCAATTTGTGCAAAGAATTGCAAACAAGGTTTGTAATCTGCTTCAGACCAAATTATAATCTTATTGGCTGTTTTTGTTTGGTATTTTTTCAAGCTTCTTTGATATGAGCTGCAGAGTTAAATCTTCTCTCATTTGTCAAGAACTTGCCGGTCCCATAGCTCGGTAGAGCATTGGACTCCATGTGGTGGGAGCATTTCTCTGTAATGCTATTTTCATGCTTCTTTGTGGCTATTTCATGTAGCCTCATGCTCTAAGTATAGTTAGGTACTTTCCCAGTCCCAATTTAAATGGATTCTTGCTGGACTTAAATCATTTCACTGTGTTGATTAACAGCTGCTTTTCGTCCCACAGAACACAAGATCACAAGACATTGTCAATTTGTCTGCTCTGAAAATGAAAACCTTTTACTCTCAGCTGGCACCAATAGCATCACCTCAGTGCACAATCTGTTCAGCTATCGAGACAGTGCCAGGCAGTTGGACTAATCTGTCAGCCTCCACTACGGCCCCGCTGCTGGCACGCCTGACAGCAGCACTGGGACGGCAGTGGGCAGCTGACCTCTGCTCCGCTACACTGTGTCTGAGCTGCCTGCGTCAGCTGCAGGGGGTGGAACAGCTGCGGGGCCGCCACCAGCGGCTGGAGGCCTCCCTGGCCAGGGTCTGCAGGAAGGCATCTGATTCACTGTGAGTTGATGGTGTGGTGTATGATAAGACAGTGGTCAATGAACCCCTAACCCCTGAATTATTCCATGGCTGTACTTACAATAGTCACCAGTATAACGCCTTTTGGGGCGACTAACGGAGCGAGCGAGAGGGTGGGCCTTGCACGTGCGAAATTGCGAGGGGGTACCTCCAACTGACTTGTGCACGGCACCCTACTAACTGGTCTCTAGCGATGTGCCAAATTTGGGCACAATCGGCCCAGCCGTTCTCGAGATCTGGAAGCGACACCCTGCACGTGCGCACGTGCAAAATGGGTCCCAACTGACTTGTGCACGGCACCCTACTAACCGGTCCCTAACCGTGTACCAAATTTGAGCGCAATCGGTCCAGCCGTTCCCGAGATCTGGAAACGACCCCTGCACGTGCGCACGTGCAGCAGCACCCCAACTCTGGCACATGTATATGCAGTGCCTAGTGGGTGCCTACCTACATGCCAACTTTCAGCGCAATCGGCCAAGTAGTTACCGAGATATTGCAACAATTACAAAACTGACACCTCTTCGTATTTCACGTGGCACGTGCATAAGGGGTCACCCACATGCATCGGGAATAGTCCAATACTTGGTAGAAGGAATGAAGCTACCCTACAAAAATTACCGCGTGTAAATCGGTCAAGTGGTTGCTGAGATATAAGCCTCGCAAAAGCGTGACCACGGCCGGCCGGCCGGCCGGCCGCTCATACTCAGAAATTTCTGTTAATCTAAGGAAAGACTACGCTCGCTTCGCTCGCTCCGTAATAAAAATGGCTCAGTTGTATGAGATATTACACAGAAATCTAGTCTTGCAATGCTCTTATGGAAGCTTATTTGTTATTTTCAAGTAGCATTTGACATTGCTTTTGAGGGCTGTTTTTGTTCATTTCAGGGATGCCTCAGCCACCTCCTGCATAGCTTGTCATTCTCTGCTCTCAGTGCATGATACTGCCAATGCATTCTGGGACAAGGCACAGTTCAGCTCAACCTTGCTGGCTAATATTCTTGCAAAATTTATGACCAAGGTAAGCTGAATTGGTACTATTATTTGTCTAATATTAACATTAAGTAATATATGGTTCTGAGGTGTGTAGCTGCATTCTTCACACAAAATTTAGTGATTCTTCTTTATTCATTACTCCATCCATCCACTCACTTATTGTCTGATTCATTCATTGCAGCTCCCATTCATTCATTCATTCATTCATTCATTCATTTGTCATTTATGATAATTACTAACCTATACCATGGCCCATGCACAAATGACTATAAAAGGACTGTAGGAATTGGTTCTCTCTGTCACTGATGTTATTTAGTGTGTTGCCTGTAGTAAAATAACATATCATTATTTTCTGTCATTTCTGGAGCCATCATTCAAAGACCTGTACCGTATCTCAGAGAGCTCCCACCTCCCTGTGTTCCCAGCCGCCGGAGCCGGGCTCGTCAGCGGGCAGCAGGGTGTGTGGCCGCTGTGTGGCCAGACTGAACCAGCTGGACTTACTGGCTGTGAGGGCCGACCGGAGGGCGCGGGCGATGGGCGGGCGGCTGCGGGCCGGCGCTGCTGCTGCCGGTGCCAGGAGGCCTAACGGTCAGTGAGATGGGATGAGAGGTAGATGGTAACGCGATTTCTGATGATGCCTGTGAACTATCTATCTTTGAACTGTCAGCACCTTTCAACATGCAACTAACGCCCATACTCTCTCACCAGGTCCACCCGACTCTCAAGCAGTACCCGAGGATCCGGCGGGCCACCTCACCCCTCTGGACGAAATGCTGCTCCAATTAACCGCCGACCACGAGGAGGAGGCCGGCCTGCCCTCGCCGTCACTACCGCTACTGACAACAGGAGGCCCGTCGGCTGACCGGAGCTCGGACCTACTGAACATCAGCGGTCGGCCAGACACGGGCGGTGGACTCGAGAAGGCCGGGAGGGGTGACGGCCTGAGAGGGGAAGGATTGGAAGAGTACGGCCGCAATGACGGTGGGCTGGAAGCACCGGTGGATGACGGGGTTGGGGAATTGCTTGGTGATGTTCAGGCTGTTGAAGGAGGACCACAGAAAGCTAACAGCGACCGACAGAATAATAAGGACAGCAGGGACTTTCGCCCCACATCCAAGGTAAGTCGGTTATGTGTCGTAGAGCTCGCTGAAACTAGCACGAAAATCATAATGCTCTGTATTTCGGTGATATTTTTATTCGGCTCGTTTCTAATGTGCTCTTTTAAGAGCTCTTTTTTTGTTGGGATTGTAAATCCGGAACTGAAATTATGTAGTTCGTGACTCAGTTGCGAAGTGGCTCTTGGACACTCATCTTGCGCAGTTTTTACCGTCTCCATTGTTTGTAAAACCCATGTATCGTTTGATACTATCCAGGTGGTGCAGCCCGTCTCATCTGCTGCTGCTGCCGCCTCCCAGCCACCAGACCGGCCTGTTCGCACCATATACGTCCAGTTGGTGGCCGGAGACGCCACGGGCGCTGCGGGACCGGCAGAGGTGAACGAGGTCCGCGCCGCGCCGGCTACCGCCCCCGCCCCCGCCCCCGCCCCTGCTGTAACCGCCACCAAGGGCCGCCGTCCGGCTAAGATCAAGGTGCAAGAAACGGTCCAGGTGAGTCGTGTATGTCAACCGCTGGCGTAGTTTGGAATCCCTAGGAGCCTCGCTGACCTGCGATAGCGTTGCACTATGGCGTGAATGGTCGTAGATCTAGGATCACCAGTGTATCAGCCACTGCCCACCGCTGACCGATTTATTTTCCTTGTCTCTCGTCAGGTGGTCCGCCTGGGTCCTTCCGATCGGCTGGTTCCTCGGCCTCGGCCCTACCACCGAAAACGACCCAAACCGCCGGCTGCTGATAACTCCACTGAGGACGCCGACGACCCGTCGTCCGCTGACGGACCGTCAAACGCTGACGGGCTGTCAAAGTCAAACGATCCGTCAAGCGCTGAGGATCAGCAGGCAGTTGGAGAGTCACCGGCGCCTCAGCCCCCGGTCAAGCGCGGCAGAGGTCGTCCCAGGAAGACACAGCTGGATGGGACACAGCGGACCTTCAGGGAGCTGCACAGGAAGGTAGGTGTGCAGGGCAGGGATCTGCACAGGATGATAGCGCAGTATAACCGGGCATAACTCAGTGTAGCTCAGTATGCTTAGCATAATATCGGCCGGCTACAGAAAAATGGGCAAACTTATGACATGCAAGGCTGTCTTTCTGTCTTTTCGATCTCGAATTGTATAAGCACGATCATCACGTATCGTGGTTTGTAGCCTTTATGCAGGAAAATGCATTTATTGGAGTGCAAACTCAGTTTGCAACTTTCGTTCAAACGATTGTGTATGCATTGTGTTGCCGCGTCTTTGTCAGCTAATTAGACACCGCTTCACTATTTACTAGTTCCTCACTTGGTCCCCGTTTGTTTTCAGTTACAGTATATGACGGCCAGAGCTGCCCTACCGAACCAGGTGTCTGACCCGATCGGCCCGCCGTCCGGACCGGACCGCCCCGTCGGACCGGGAACGGCGGCCAGCGGAGATACAGCTGTGAAGAGCGAGCGGGAGGAGGGAGGAGAGCAGTGGCTGGAGGCGCAGGACAGAGTGGCGGAGCGGGATAGTCAGGTCAGTTGAATTGCGGAGTGGTGGTCGGGTGCACTCCCCAAATCTGTGCGGGATACGTGTAGGTGTAGCCTGTACGATGTCATTTTCAATTATCAATTTCAATTATGCCTAGACCAAATTTACTCTTTGCATGTCTACCTCAAATCGTTACGTACCTAATATTTTTATCGCCACGACTGTCACTCCTAAACACAAAACATAGAGCATGGCGCCAGGTGTATGTTTGGTATATGCCTCTGTCTCGTCTCTGACCGCGCGTCTCCGCCCCCAGGTCGTCGGGACGGTGTCCAGCGCGACGCTCGGGTGGCTGGGCCCGCCGGCTGAACCCTCCCACGTCACCCACCGCCGCCGGCTGGCAGAGGCCATGGAGCGCGTCAACAGCCGCATAGCCGAGGTAGGGCGTGATTGTAAACAGCATACCGCGAGATCAGACAGAATGTTCGAGCGCTACATTTGAACTCTCGCTAATCGCCATCATACTTGAGATAACGTAGGCTATGATACTTGAGACACCATAGGCTGATTACATTTTCGGTCCTGTGTTCTCAGAAGCGCCTTAAGTCATCTCGATTTGCTGCAACAAAGGAGGACAGGGAGGACGAGAACGTGGAGCCGAGGGAGGACGGTGAGGACATTGAGGAAGAGTTTGAGGACGGAGAGGACACTGTAAAGGCAGAGCAGTCAGAGACCAGCGAGGAGTGGACCGTTTCGGTCCGCAGCCGGCGCGTGAACGGGCTCTATGTCTGCGAGGTTCGTATGAAACTAGATGCAGGAATTATGGCTATGGGGTTTGACCTAAGTCATTGCACCTATGAGGCTCGTCTATTTAGGAAGAGGTACCTATTACGTCAGTGTGAGGTCGTCTAAAGAAAGAGAATCGCTGTCCGTTCTGCTCCACCATTTGTTCTGACGTCGATTGTTCTTTGTCAGGTGTGCCACGACTCGTTCGCGATGCTGCGGGAGCTGCTGAAACACGAGCGGACCCACACTGAGGCCAAGTTCCCCTGTCCGATGTGTAACAGGTCGTTCACCCTGCCCAAACTGGTGCGGAGGCATCAGAAATTCCACAAGGTATGTTGTTATTGGATGATTCAAGGCCATATGTATCCCGTGTCGCCTTTCTTGTTGTAAAATAGTGTACTTTCGCTGCACCCCAGCTTATTTTATCACTGGTTTAGGTGACAAAGCAGCTAGTAATTGCATATTTTAGTTTTCAAATGGAGTGTCTTCTGATTCGCATCTGTCCTGTGTTGTGAAGTTACTACTCCTCGATATGTTCGCTTTCTGTTCACTGTTCTCCATCCGTACCCTGTTTTGTGACGTCCCGCTCCTGTTCTCCGCCGCAGGTGCCCCGCGCCTACCAGTGCGGCGAGTGCGGCCTGCGCTGCCGCTCCCAGCTGGTACTTCTCGACCACATGCACACCCACACGGGCGGCGAGCACATCTCCTGCGGCCAGTGCGGCCAGACGTTCGCCAGTCGAGTGCGCTACCGCTCCCACCTGCGCGCGCACAAGGGCCGGCCGGGGCCGCCGCACTGCGCCGAGTGCCGGCTCAAGTTCGCCAACAAGGCGGCCCTGCAGCGTCACCAGCGGGAGCAACACCCCGAGCCACAGCTGATCGCCTGTCCAGAGCCCGACTGCGAGCGACGCTTCGACTCGCAGAAGAGGCTGACGCACCACCTGCTGCAGCACTTGGCCGGGCCGCCCTGGCGCTGCAAACTCTGTGATAAGGAGTTCCGCTCCAAGTACTCTCTGAGGGACCACGTGCGCACCCACTCCGGACAGAAACCGTTCGAGTGTGAGATCTGCGCAATGCGTTTCTCCCTACGCTCTAACCTAGCCATGCACATGCGGTATGTCCACCAGAACGACCGCCGGTTCAAGTGCACGCTGTGCGGGAAGGGCTACAAGCGGCGGCAGCTACTGCAGTACCACATGCTGTCCCACGAGGGTGTGCGGCCGCTCAGCTGCCCGCACTGCCCCATGAAGATGATCTACCCGCAGCATCTGAAACTGCACCTGCAGACCCACTCGGGCGAGAAGCCGCACCGCTGTGACGTCTGCAGCAAGGCGTTCAGCAGGCGGGACAACCTGCGTGCCCACATGTTCACACACAGCAACAAAAAGCCCTTCGAGTGCCGCCAGTGTGGCATGGGCTTCGTGCGAAAGGTGGGTGGATGGGTGAATGGATGATTTACTGAACGAATGAATGAATGAATGAATCAATCAATCAATCAATCAATGAACAAGGGCACGAACTATGGAATGAATAAATGAGCGAATGAACGAGAGAATGAATAATAAGATGAAATTATGAATAATTGAACGAATGAAACTTTTCCCCTCTAAGTTTCTTAGCAATGCTGGCAATAACTAATTTTTACGCAATCGTTGAACGTTCCGCCGCCCTTGCGTTCCCCTTCCGTGACCAATTCTCCACTCGTCCGTCAGATGGCTCTGCTGCAGCACATGGAGCACTTCAGTCACGGCGAGCATCCGGACGACTACGTCATCAACCGTACCCTGGTGACCAGCGAGTCGGCGCCGGCCGGCGAGCAGGCCCACACCATCGAGCTGCTCGACACCGCCGACGGGCCGCTGGTCCTTCTCGTCGACTCCGACGGCAATCAGGAGGTGCTCGTTGCCGACGGACAGGCGGGAGACGCGTCGACGGCGGCGGCTCTGCGGTGCCTCACCTCCGCCGGGCGGCGGTTGGATCTGATTATCGATGAGTCCGGAGCGGCGACGGTGCGCGGTGGGGAGGAGGACGGGGAGCAGCTGGTGCTGGCTGACGGTGCTGCGGCAGATACGGTGGATCTGATACTGCAGGAGGCTGACGGGCGGCTGGTGCTGAGCGGGGACGGCGCTGACGGTCAGCTGGTGCTGAGCGGGGAGGGCGCTGACGGCCAGCTGGTGCTGAGCGGGGAGGGCGCTGACGGGCAGCTGGTGCTGAGCGGGCAGGGCGCTGACGGCCAGCTGCTGCTGCAGGGGGCGGACGGAGACCAGCCGCTGCTGCTCCAGGAGGGAGTGGAGGACGGCGCGGCGCCCCACTGGGAGCTGCCGGCGCCGCAGGGCGACCCGTTGGAGCTGCGGGCAGACGACGTTCGCGGATAGCGCCGTGTAATCTCCTCAGATACTGCTACTGTCGCCGCCACTGGTCAAGGGCGGCTGTTGTCGGCTGTGCTGCGATCGATGTGTGCGAATGTCCCTGAGTCCACCGTCCTACTCTCAGCTCCACTTTGCGAGTCAATGCAGCTCTAAACATCGAGCTAATGATACGGTGATAAGTGGTTCTACTGTGTGCCTATCTGTGGCATGCCCACTTCACGGCTGGGAATCTTATCGCGGTTGATATGAATGTGCCGAATCAGGGGATTTTGTACCAATGCTATTTGAGGCTGTGTGCCTTGACAAGTTCTTTTCGCAAGCTGAGAAGCTTTCTGAGCCGTATGCGTAGCACCACAGATAACAGTAGTACTGGATTGGAAACAGAATATTGGCAGTTGCAGTAAGAGGCCGAATGTTTTTATGCGACGGCGCCAAAATGGGATTCTCGCGTGCTGCTGGGTGGATAATTTGTGTGTTGTGTATTGCAAGAAATCGTCATTTTTGTGTTTTGTCGTTTACATTTAAAATCGAAGCTACCAATGTTACTTTCATTTGCTTAAAAAATTAAAGTATTTCACTTTTAATTTGATTATTTAGAGTGCACAATGCGTGGTGTTTTCTTTTGAAAACAAAGTGTGGTGCAAAGCCTTACATACGTATAGGTACAGCCCACCGCTTAAGTAATGTAGGGTTTTACCAATCTCAACGGTTGGCTTTGACTGGCGATTGTTTAATGCGGAGTGATCGAAAAGAAGATGTCAATAGCTAAAGTTGCAGCTGCAAGGGTGACGATACATATAAGCTACATTCAAAGTTTCATTGTAGTCTGACTAATCGTTCCTAAGCTTCAGAAGCAGAACATACCCATGACTGAAACCCCACATTACTTCTGCTGTGGACTGTACATCAGCAATGGAGGAGGGGAATGAGCGGTAAAAACCTGCCGTTCTGGCTACAACCCAACGATCCAAGAGGAACAAAAAATTAAAACAGGAGAATCTGTCTCACATGCCACCTATTCGCTTTTCTCACCGAAACATCTCTACGGGCTCAGTGGGTTGGCGCCATGGGTCACCGTGACCGGGCTGAGTGAAATCAGGACTATTCCGCTGCATGTGTGAGCTGCATTTCAGAAAGGAAGATTTCGAAGATGATCGGTCATTTCGCACCGGCATGCAGAGACAGCGCCGTCGGCTCAAGAGCGGCGCAGTCCTGTCAGTATTGACCAGCGTGGATTACGCGATGCCCCCTGTGCACGAGCGGCCAGCGAAACTAGCCATGGCATCCGCACGCCACTCACACCAGAAGCAGGTTATGAAAGACCAGACCGATGCGTTCTTAACGAATGACAATGTCAGCTATCAGGTGGCAACTACAACTGGTCGAGTGTCCGACAGTTCCTGGAGAATGAGGCGGTACTCCGAAGTCGAACTAAGGGCCTCAGATGGTGGTCACTGGTCACGTTTCAGCCCCGCCGACGCCTCCGCCCGAATGGCACCATCAGCATCACAGCAGGAGCGACAGCAGGATGGTGCTCTTGTCATCCAGGAGCCAGTGGCCGCGGTGGCGAAATCCACTGAAATGGAGGACCTGGATGACAGCGCCAAGGCCTCCCTGGGACACAGCTCTGGCGCCTTGGCACGCTCGGCCACCAGGCGTAACAAGTACGGTGCCTCCGCCAGCCTGCTGATCTATCTTGGGGCTACGCCGCTGGAGGTACGACTGGAGAAAGACGAGGAAGACATCGACCTCACCGTGAGGATCTGCCATATTTGGAGGCAACTGCCGAAGATGAAAGCTAACAGGAACCAGCTGCTGGTCTGCGATCAACCAAGAAGTGACGAAGATAGTCCTAAACCGGGATGTCGAACTGACCGGAAGTCGTTTGCAATGATAGCCACGACGTCCTTAGGAGCCTCCTTCCAGAGATGTATGCGACGGTTTTCAATCTATTTGCTGGAAAGTGTGGAAACATGGTAACTGATAAATGAGGCAGACACTCAAGACCGTGCCTGTCCATCGAAAGTCAGGAAGCAGACACCCCAGCGGCAATTCGGTTGCACCCCAGGTGCAACCCGATCGAGGAGCGACAAGAGGCCAAAGCTCAGCAGGGTCAAGAAGATGTAAGGCGGGGAAGTAAGGTCGCTGATGAAATTGGGAGGGCAGGCGAAGCGAAGTGACACTTGAAGGGGTGTTTTGTGACGTTGGTTTGAATTGTGACGTTTGGATGGTTTGTTGTGACAGGACTGGTGTCGATTAGCATGTAAATAAAGAGATCAAACTCCCATGTACAAGTACTTTTTGTGGATGAGAGTGGGAAATCAGTATAATCAAATCAGTGGCATACGTTCCCTCACCACGGCGAGGAAAGTGTAACCAGCAATGTTTAGTAAAATAAATTGCGAGAAGTATGCGCATCTGGCTGACCTTATCCTCACTTCTGTATGGAAATATGAAATTGCCAAAATAAATTACTGTATTAAAAGTCGAGATATTTCGACTTTTAATACATGTGGCAGACATGTATTATGACATGTGAATCGACCGACGAAGAGCTGTGCTCGAAATATCTCGACTTTTAATACAGTAATTTATTTTGGCAATTTCATATTTCCATACAGAAGTGAGGATAAGGTCAGCCAGATGCGCATACTTCTCATGATGATATTCCTCAGAACGCTTAACCACTTACGATTCTTTAAAATAAATTGCCATTATGCAAAAATGCAGCACTAAACACGAGCACGGCTAGATTGCTTCTTAATGAGTTTCATTCACATAAACCAATTTTTTGTTTGCCTGTGTGAGAAGATATCGAAGTCTGGGCACGAAATATTCGGTTCTGTTTTCGGCCTCTTACTGCAGCCACGGAATCCTGTTTCCAATCCAGTACTACTGTTATCTGTGGTAGCACTGTTTGCTCCGATAAATGGAGCGAACCGTTGTGGCCGTTAAACGGAACTGTATGGAACGTCCCTGTATGGATCTGGTTGTCACATGAATGATGTGTGTGATTGTGACAGTATCGCGAACAGTTGCCGGCGTCACGACTTAGTGATACCGCCAATCGAGTCGGTGGATTTAACGAGCCAGATTCGACCCTACAACCGGTGACGCCGGCGGTTGCACTCAGCCGTAGACCTTAGCTCACCTTCTGAGTTGACCGCGGCTGACTCGTGGCCTCTGGCGTCACTACTGCACACCACCACCACTCGACCATGAAACGTGAGATATTACGCTCACTACTCTACCTTCACTTCCTGGCGACCGTCCTGCACGCGGCCCGGCCCGCCACAGCGCCGTGGCGGCTGCGGCGCGCTCCGGCGCTCGATGGAGGGGGAGGTCAGCTTCCGCGCCCCTCTGCCCCGGTGCACGCGCACTCTCCGAGCTTCCGTGCGCGCCCAGCGACCACTGCCGCGCCCACCGGGACAACGCCTGGCGCCGCCGCTGACCCGACCGGTTGCGCGGCGGGGGAGCGCTCCGGCGGCCGGCGCCACCGATGATCCAACTACCGCGGATGCAGGGGCGGCGCCAGATGGAGACGCGATCACCGAGGAGAACTCCTAATCGGACAACTCAACTGTCAATCGTTGAAACACAAACTTCCAGACCTACGTCACGATTTACCTGAACTCTACGACTTTGATGTACTCGCTCTCAGTGAAACGTGGCTCGTGCCCAGTGTCCCGAATCGTCTGATCGGTGTCGATGGCTACACGATACACCGAACGGACAGGCCTGTCTCCAGCCGACTACCAAAAGGACACGGCGGTGTGGCAATTCTAGCCAAGCAGTGTTACAGTGTGGCAGTGCTACCAACCCCGGTCACCACCGATCGAGACAGGTCAAACCTTGAGATTTTGTGGACTAAGGTCGGAGTGCGGCAGAATCGGCAGCTCCTGTTCGCAGCCGTCTACCGGCACCCGACCAACACCCGACAGCAGGTCGACGCCGATCTCGACGACTTCGAGATGCAGCTGCAGCACCTCATGGCTCAGCACCCTGGCGCTACTGTTGTGGTTGCTGGTGATTTTAACTTGTGCATAAAAAAACGAGAACCTCACTTGGGTGCTCAGCTGACGCAGTTACTGTCAACTTATGGTTTTCATCTCGCTAACACGACTTGTGCTACCTATCGACCTGCCGGCACACTCCTCGATATAATCGCTACCAACCGACCAGATGCAGTGACTCGTCGAGGCGTCACCAGGTGCCACTATGGATCACCTCACGATTTTACCCGAATAGTGCTGCGTCACGTGAGTGCTGCAGGTCGGAGGAGAGCCGTTACCGAGGCGCGCCCGATCTCTCGCATCGACGACGCCGAGTTCAACTGGTTACTGTCAACCAGCGACTGGTCCGACCTGCATCGCGCCGCCTCGCCGGACGGCAAGTGGGCTGCGTTTCTCGGGACATTTACATCTCTGCTGGACCGCGTGGCGCCCCGCCGGCGCGTGAGACTCCCTCCGCCGGGCGCCCCGCGTATCACGGACGCGACACGTGACCTGCTGGCGCGGCGGCGCGCGCTGCTCGGTCCCGGTCAGAACCGCGCTGACTACAGGGATGTAAACCGACTGTGCCGAGCCGCAATTAGGAGAGACCACGCCGCCTACTACACCGACCAGTTGCGGGAAGCCGGGCCGACGCGAATGTGGTCGGTGCTGCGGCCAGTCATTGGGTCGGGGAAGGGTACCGCCGCTGCCCCGCCGGCCTGCACACCGGACGCTCTCAATGAGTGCTACGTGCGTGTGGGTCCGACAACGGCGGCCAGTGTGCCGGCGCCGCAGACGGCGATACCGAGTTTACTCCCGCGTGTGATGTCCTGCGTTTTTCGACTGCACTCTGTCGGTTTAGATACCCTGTATAGTATTGTAAGCTCTATGAACAAGTCAAGTCACACAGGCTTAGAAGGAGTAAGTGTCGACATGTTTAGACGATTTTTTCATGGTGCAGGACCAGCACTAGTAGATATTGTCAACTGTAGTCTTGAGACCGGAATAGTGCCAGCAACTTGGAAACACGCATTAGTTACCGCCTTACCAAAAAGCTCAGACAGCCACAAACCGTGTAACACGAGGCCTATATCAATGTTACCAGCCATTATGAAGGTCTGCGAACGTGTAGTACAGGGTCAGCTCGCCGAGTATTTTAACGATCATCATTTATTTACTGACGCACAGCATGGCTACCGGCGAAATCGTTCCACCGAAACCGCCTTATCTGTGATAACCGACAAAGTGTACCGTGCGATGGACAGTGGCGAAATATCCATTTTAGTGTGGCACGGCTGAGAGTAGCCGGTCGCCACTTGAACCGCTAGCAGTGTATACCGCTAGTAGTCCACCTCTCGTTGTGAGAGGGAGTGAAAGGATTGTCAAGGCAGAGACTACCATCCGCCACCGTCGGCACCACACAACTCCAAGGGAGGAGGAGACTCCCGATGTGGGCCCGTGTCGGTAGCTCTGAGCTTGACTAGGATGAACGAGTTACCGATCGTGGATCGTACTGATTTATTGAACAAAAATTGGCACACTATATTTCTAGCAAGGCTACCTTGCATAGGTAGTTTCAGCGTCTAAATGGTAATATTACAAATTCCAGTGACAGTTGGACAAAGAAAAATTACTCCACACCTGCGCTCCTAGATTACCCTCTTAAGGCGTGACAATACAACAGCTACGGTTACAAGAGATAACATATAAGGCAGAAAACAATCACAAGACATATGTGTCAATCAATCACTGACATCTGCGTGCATCAAAAGGATTTACTAGTTTACGACGCCGCCGCTGGGTTGCACACGCTACGGCGCCGTCGCGCTGGGTGCCACGGACGCCCGGGTGTGACAGGCTGTGCAAAAGTCGGAAGTAGGGTCGCCGGAGGTCCTCTGGCAGCAGTGGCCGAGGGCGACCTGTAGATTCGTCCACCAGCAGCGTTGAACCACTGGGCAGCTCGACGGAGCGCAGGCGGAGGGAGTGACGAGTGGCGACGAACGCCTGGAGCTCCCGATCGGTCTGCTGGGCCGTCGCCAGAGTCTCGAAGTCGTCCAGGGGTGGTCGAGGTTCGGAGAGCACGGTCGTGATCCGAGAGAGCGCGTCCGGCACTACGTTGTTCCGTCCGGGAACGTGACGGACATCAGTAGTAAACTGGCTGACGAAGTCCAGGTGACGAGTTTCGCGAGGAGCGTGACGATCGGAGCTGCACCCCACAGCCGACACCAGGGGTCGATGGTCCGTGAACAGGATGAACTCCCGGCCCTCGACACTGTGGCGGAAGTGCCGGATGGCGAGGTAGCAGGCCAGCAGCTCGCGCCCGAAAGTGCTGTAGCGCGTTTCGGCAGGCTTGAGCGTCTTGGAGAAGTAGGACAGCGGTGTCCAGCAGCCGTCCACGAACTGTTGGAGGACCGCGCCGACGCCGACATCCGAGGCATCCACTTGGATGCTGAGTGGTGCACCTGGCAGAGGGTGTGCCAGTCGGGTGGTGTCCGCCAGGCGCGCCTTGACGGCGGTGAAGGTCGACTGGGCCTCGTCAGTCCAACGGACGGGCCGAGCGCTCTTGGCGTTGCGTTGTGTGATCAGCCGGTGCAGAGGGCGAAGCAGGGCGGCGGCGTCGGGCATGAATCGGTGGTAAAACGTTACCATTCCGATGAAACGCCGAAGGTCGCGCTCGGTGCGAGGCAGCGGGAAGTCCCGGACGGCTGCCACCCGGTCCGGCAGTGGGGCGATGCCGTCACAGTTGACGTCGTGTCCCAGAAAGTTCAGCCGCGGAACGCCGAAGACGCGGCCCACTGCGCTCGCTGCGCTACCGTGGTCCGGGGGTTAACACTGTACACTGAGAGCCCGAGACGACGCACTGCTCCTCCCGGACCTGGCCGCTGCCCACTACGCTCGCTGCGTTACAGAGGTCCGGGAAGGCATCACAATCCGCTGGCGTGTTGATGGCGTACCCCCAGTCAGCGGCGAATCCTGCGTGCTGCGGCGAATCCTGCGTGCCTTGGGGGTCCGCGCCGCAGCGAGAGAAGGTGGAAGTCCGAAAGTGGCCGTCTGGCAGGTGAGCAGGCCAGTAGTGGTCCGTACCACAGCGGGGCCAGTGAGACGGCCAGGAGTAAGTGTCTGGCAGGTGAGTCCAGAGTCGGGTGTCACCAATGTGGCACGGCTGAGAGTAGCCGGTCGCCACTTGAACCGCTAGCAGTGTATACCGCTAGTAGTCCACCTCTCGTTGTGAGAGGGAGTGAAAGGATTGTCAAGGCAGAGACTACCATCCGCCACCGTCGGCACCACACAACTCCAAGGGAGGAGGAGACTCCCGATGTGGGCCCGTGTCGGTAGCTCTGAGCTTGACTAGGATGAACGAGTTACCGATCGTGGATCGTACTGATTTATTGAACAAAAATTGGCACACTATATTTCTAGCAAGGCTACCTTGCATAGGTAGTTTCAGCGTCTAAATGGTAATATTACAAATTCCAGTGACAGTTGGACAAAGAAAAATTACTCCACACCTGCGCTCCTAGATTACCCTCTTAAGGCGTGACAATACAACAGCTACGGTTACAAGAGATAACATATAAGGCAGAAAACAATCACAAGACATATGTGTCAATCAATCACTGACATCTGCGTGCATCAAAAGGATTTACTAGTTTACGACGCCGCCGCTGGGTTGCACACGCTACGGCGCCGTCGCTAGCAACGGAGCGCTGTTGCACCCGCTACATTAGTACTGCTCGACCTTTCAAAGTGTTTCGACGTAATTTGTCACGACAAATTGCTTGCAAAGCTTCGCCTTTACAACATTGACGCTCCATGGCTAAGCGATTACCTGCGCGGACATTCACAACAAGTAAAAATGCGACATACAGACGGTTCATACACATACTTAAAGACGCTCCCCATCACATCCGGTGTGTATCAGGGCGGTTCCCTCAGCTGTTTGCTATTCGCCATTTTCGCCAATGATATGTGCCTGCATGTTCCTGAAGTCAGCATTGTTCAGTTCGCAGATGATACGCAGATTTTAGTGACCGGCAAAAAAAACGAATCTGAGTCAATTAATATCGAAGATGGAACGTGCACTATCAAAGCTATTTGACTGGTTCTGCGCTAATGATATGAAGGTGAATGCGACAAAAAGCCAGATGATAGTGTTTGGCACCCGCCAGATGCTGCGAGATATGCCTCCCGTGAGCATCCGGTTCGCTGGGACTATTATGCACGAGTCCGAAACTGTGAAAAATCTAGGCGTTGTGATGGACAAGCACTTAACTTTCCATAGTCATGTGAACCATGTCGTCTCAAAGTGTACCGGATCACTCCTGGCCTTAACCCTCGCCGGACCTATTGGTTTTCTACATACGCCCCGGCCGAGGGGGGGGGGGGGCGGGTACGACCCCCCCCTCGCCGTTTCGCCCCTGGTGGAGCTAGCGCGTCGCGGAAAAAACGAGCGTGTGCGCCGTTACGAGACGCAGAGATTGGTACCCGATTTTAAGGTCCTAGGTCAACCGGTGACCTCTGAGGTCAGGTCAAGTGCCCCAAGGTACGGTTCAGTTTTTGGTGAATAACTTCGCAAAAAACGGCCGCAGAGCGCCGATTTTGGCAGCATCGTGTTCGTCTCGCTCAGGCGCGTCGAATGATATACTTTTTGTCCGGGTCAGGTCAACTTGGGGTGTTGACCTCAGGTCAAGGTCAGGCCAGCACCCCCAGGTCACGAAGTTGGTCGAAAGAGGTCATGTCGCATATCATTCGATTCGGCAGGTCTTCCTGAGCCGATTGGTGGCTTTCCCGACTCGCTAGCTCAATTTGATCAAGAGTTATTGACGAAAAACTAATATGACCTTGATGACGTCATAAATGACGTCACGCAAGGTCAACATTACAAAAGTGACGCATCTAACCTTGCAAGGAGTGCATAAAATCACGATTTTGTGTGCTTGAGATAGTTGGAGATCGTTCCCGGCGCCAGAATAGCAGTTTTCATTTTCCCCCATTGACTTATAATGGTGAGGTCACGAAAATGACCTGACCTCATATGACCTTTAGGAAAAATCCGAGATATACAAGTTGTGGGACTCATAATGGATACTAGATCCTGCAAGTTTCATTTCCCTGTGACAACTCCTCTGGCAGTGAGGGCGTTGCGAAGTTGCGACATCTGAAGACCGTGCAGAGGTTCACTTATGACGTCATAGGTCAGTGACCTGACCTGACCCAAAAATGCGGTTGGTGTCAAAAGATGCGGCTTGGATCAAAGGTCAGGTATGCCAAGTTTCAGCTCTCTATCGCCAGCGTGTTCGGAGCTATTGCGAAAAAACCCTATGGGGGGGGGCGGCACCCGCCCCCCCCCCCCCCTCGGCCGGCGAGGGTTAAACCACGCGAGGCATGTATTACCAACACTGACCATGAAACCAATCGTGACCTCGTTAGTAGTATCAACTCTGCGTTACTGCCTTTCCGTGTATGGCACCTGCGGAGCTATAGAGCGGCGTCGACTGCAGAAAGTGCTGAATTTCTGCGCTCGTGTGATAAGTGGCCGACGGAGGCGAGACCATGTATCCGACGTGTTGCGCAGCTTAAGATGGTTGACGGCTGACAACCTGGTATTGTACCACAGGGTGTGCGGTGTACGACGCATTGTCGAGTCCGGCCACCCAAGCGAGATCGCGAGCACGTTGGTCACCGCTGCCGGCCATGGCCACAACACGCGGAATGCCGGCCGACTACGTTTCCCGCGAATACGTACCGAGGCAGGTAGGAGACAACTGGTGTACGGGGGCGTGGACGAGTACAACCAGTTTTGTGAAATTTATGACGGCCGAACATCTTTTAAATATGCGCTCAGAAGATTTTTACTTCTGAAGCAGGCAGCATAACAATTTATCACTGACACTGACATGGCAACTCTTCTGCGATGTTTTGTACGAATGTATGTGTGTATGCTCATTTATCTATAACTACTCGTTTTTACGTTATATGACACTGCGTTAATGAAAAGCCGCGAAAGCGGATTAGCGTGAATAAATGAACTGAACTGAACTGAACTGAACTGATGCCGAATATAAACAACAGGGTAAGAGTAAGTTCGTAACCATGCTTTCTGTGGTTGGTCAGCGAACTGACACTGCGAATGTTCTACCGTTCTCCAGTCTGACCAACCACTGCGTAAAACCATGACCTCGGCTCCCTGACTGGTTTACCACAGTGATTTTGAGCCCTGCTACCGCACTGGCGCTCGCAACTCATCCAGAGATCAGAACCGATGATATGTACCGTATATTGGTCGATAGCACGCTATATGGGATGAAACAACGATGACGCGGAAAAAGTACATGGCACGGAACGACTGAATGGTGGAAATACAGCTCAACATGGGACATACACACGCGCGGGCTGGCTCACGAACGTTCATACATAGTCACTCGGGCTAAATCGCTACTCTGCTCTCCAAATCACAGTCGGGGACGGAATCAGGCGGCCTGCGAGCCACATACACAGCTGCCGGTCCAGCAGCGCTAGGCTAGGTCAGCAACATCAGCAACATGACCAGCATCATCACCAGCAGCATCATTGCAGTGGTGAACCAGCCAGGGAAGGCTGGCGCGACATCAGCGGTCTCTAGATGAGCCGCGACCGTTTCAGGTAGTGCGCCAGCACCTGGTAGACAAACTTGTACTGCGTCACCGTCTGCACCATCAGCATCCTCTGCTGACGCAGGTGGTGCAGCAGCTTCGGCACGTCCACCTCCAGGTTGTGGTCCAGACAGTGGAGCAGCACGTCGCACATGATGGTCACGCCGGTCCGGCCCACTCCGGCTGAACAGTGCACCAGCGCGGGCGTGTTGCGGCTGCCGCCGGGCGCCACGGCCATCTCACTGGCGGCTGTCTGCCGCAGAGTGGCCATCTCCTCCACAAACTGCACGAACCCAGCCGCGTCCTCTGGACACCCGTGGTCGGCCCACGCCGTGAACTGCAGGTGCCAGACGACCCGCGAGCGGCGCGAGCCGCGCTGAGTGAGCACCAGCCGCGAGGTGACGTACGCTCGGGACGGCGTGGACACACTGCGACTGATGGTGAACTGATCACACTCCACACTGGTGTTGTCCTGCTGGGGCCAGTAGGGGAAGGCGCGGTCCTGGCCGCGAGTGGCGTCCGTCAGCATCACGATCAGGTGCACGTTGTTCTCCCAGACGGCCTGCCAGAAGTGCAGCAGCGTGGTGGGCAGCGGACCCTGGGCGGCTATGTAGAAACGCTGCTGGCTGCCCATAGTTACCTGTGAACAGAAGGGATATAAGGTCACACTACGGTCGCAGGCACAGGACGAAGCAAAAGGCAATAACGACTGACAGCGCAGACAATGGTAACAACGATCATCACAGACGGTCCCAAACTGTCCTTCATAATCTCGAGCGGCCCGAGACGGTCCCATGAGGTCCCAAGCCAGCTCTGAGCTCCCCTAAAGCCCCTTTAGCCGACCTAGTTCCTGCGCCACCATTAAATGTTATCCGCTACCGATGGCCCCTCTAATCCAGGGTGTGCCACTCGCGGCCGTATTTGAACCCGACTGAGCCAAAAGTGTGTCGTGGCGCCGAGTGAGCCACTGCATCGTCGTAACATCGACTCCACAACAAACAACAAACAAGTGATCCTCACGCCACGCCGACGGGCTGGAAGACCTTACTAGGAGCGGTTTGTAACTGAACCTCCACGTAGCTGGTGGGCTTATACGAGCAATATGGACAAATGGAGAGATATCGAAAAGCAATCATGAAATTGCCGCGAAATTACCGTTCGGGAGGATTTATGGGCATCGTTAAGCAGGGCGTAAGAGCAATGTGCTAATCATTTCATCGATGATCGGTAATGATGATCAAATGATGGTCAAGTTAATCCTTATCTGGAACGTAGTGCCAGTCATGTTGTGCCAAACTCTCATATTAAGTTGATGCAGAGCAAACAAAAACTTCGAATCATCCCTTATAATGGCACAAGTTATCGGTGTGCTCTTGGGTCCAATCACTATTTGTTCTATCTGATTTTAACATTTGCCAGATCTGATCAGAAACTGCTGATCGCCTGATGGGTTGGAAACAATTACGGTTGCCAAATACAACCCCGTGCTGCCTGTTCCCTACCTGTCACCCATGACCTCGATTTCGGCTGGCAACAGCGACGACCGAGGCCGCCGCAGTCGCCGACAAATGCTAAACAGCACATCTACTTCATTACGACTCACAGCCTCCGATGCCTGCTGGAGCTACCGCTCTCCTTACTGAGATCCAAAGGGAGATAAATGACATTGCCACGAATTCTATCTAGCTCCATGGCTGCTCCTAACACACGGAGAGGGGATACTCGAGACATATTCTCGTCAAACCTGAAAGTAAATCTCGTTACCCAAGCCCGCCCTGCACTCACGCTGATGTGTGACGCGTTGATGTAGCCGTAGGGGTTGTCTGACGACGGCGTCAGCCTCACCCGGTTGTCCTCGTAGGGCAGCACGTCCTTAAACCTGCCGGCAGAGACAGTGGAACAGTCAGCAGAATTCGTCATAGGACGGCAACGTCACGGTCAGCCACCAGATCACTGAATACACTGGGTAAGACTAGTCGGCAACACATCGAGCCGCATTCAGGGCACGGATAGGAAGCGTGACTCACGTGACTTGACGCCTTTCCGTCTAGATTATCTACGTCTACCTCACACCTTCCGCATGTAACCCGTATCAACTTTAACATTCCGACCCGACCCGAGCCAAGCAATTGTCTTTCGGCTGAGCAACACGTCATACTCTCACGTCGCGCCCATGCCTGCCGCGTCTGGCGCACCCA
Source organism: Amphibalanus amphitrite (assembly GCF_019059575.1). Classification (NCBI taxonomy): domain Eukaryota; kingdom Metazoa; phylum Arthropoda; class Thecostraca; order Balanomorpha; family Balanidae; genus Amphibalanus; species Amphibalanus amphitrite. The sequence goes on from NW_024882576.1 coordinate 67,758, forward strand.
TCACCACCTTACATACCCCCGTCCCACCGGTGAGTGTACGACACGGCCCGGTAGGCGGAGGCCGGCCGATTTCCGGGGTGATATCTACTCGCTCCCAGCCCCACCAGCCTACTGTGATATAGAGTGGAGCCAATGAAGGAAAATACAACCTCTGTCGAGATTCCAGCAGCCGGCGGCGGAGAGCGAGCATTGAGGTCACCGGTGCTTACCCATAGGAAGTTCCATTAATACACACAGCACAGAGCACACAACAGGATGCTCACTGAAAGCACCCCAAAACACCCCTACAAAGGTTCCTATCCCTCTGCCGTCCTCCTTCCACCTCCCTCTGTTTTGACTCTGATACTCCTTGTGCCCACATAGGCAGCTAAGAAAAAAAAAACTAACTGGTAAGCAGACGCACCTGTTTTTGTTTTCGTTCTCTGGCCGCCGCGCGGTGGTGAAGTCGGCCGTCTCTCGCTTCTTCACGACGGCCTCAAACTCGCGGAAGAAGCCCGGGTCACTGATACGGGCCTCGATCGCCTGACACTGAAACAGGTCGAGACAAGGGCCAGGTCAGAAACAGGCCAGAGAAGATACTCGATGATCTGGGAATCAGTGGAAAATAGATAACTTGTTCGGAGGAGCGATTGGCAAGACATTTATTATTCAAGTAACAATATCACCTTTCATTTTACCGTTAACAGCTAGTCAATACGACTGATCCAACACTATGACCGTTAAACACGAGCGCTGCCAACATTCCTCAAACAGCAGACGAATTACGGCACACTTTGTCTTGAGGCAAACGATAAGCATCAGTTGGAATATACGATCAGACGAACCAGAGGGTCACGTCAGCTCAAAGTGAATTGCATGGGCTCGTGATCCTTTGGCCTGACGTTATGTTATTCGTCTTTTTAATGGATAATCCGGACACCCCATCCATCTATCACCATTCAATCGAATTTAAGTGTTTGTGTCGCAGTGACACGAATTTCAATAGCGGGTCAATGACGAATTTGACTCGTCTTCGTGACCGGTCTGGGACAAAGTTTATGCATTCCGTGGGACAGCAGCGGGCACCAGGTCAGACCACATCGATGGACAAATCGATAGCCTCTACCGTCGCCCGCCACAGCGTAGGTGACCGTTAGCTCGCGCTGGGCGACAACGAGGGGAGGGATTGGAGGGGAGGGACAGAGTGAGTCCCTGCCAGGACAATGCCGTGTTTAGCATGTGACGCATCAGTATCTGGCAGGGTCCAGCCGTCTGCAAGCGGCAGGGACACCAGGTACAAATGTAAACGGCGGTGGTTGTGATACACAAGTACGGCGAGCACAGCGGTACACGTGTTCAGCGGACATGACGATACGCGACTGCAAGTGTTGCAGAGGTAATCGTGTTGTACCGCGTACAATGACGGTACGGCGGTACCGCTCCCTTAGGTACTCACCCGCTGTTCCCGGGGTATGGCCGTCGACTCTCTCTTCACCACCACATCAGGCGTGCGGTGGCTCAGCTCCGAGCCGGAGCCCGAGCCGGAGCCGCCGGAGCCCCGCAGCCGCGGCGTCTCCCGCGAGCGAGTGAACGTCTCCTTAATCTTCCGCAGTGTGTTCGACTTGACCTGTTCCGGCGGGGTCCCCTCCCCGCCGCTGCCGCCGCCCCACCGCTTCCTACGCCGCTTCTCCAGCGTGGACGAGTTGGAAGCCGTGGGAGCGTGGGTGGGTGTGCCCACCCCCACTCCGATCTCCTGCATGGCCGCTGCCGGGATGGGTATGTCCCTGGGCGGGGCCACTCCGCGCGCCCACCGCGACTCGGTAGGAAGAGACGCCTCGGCCGGTGTCCCTCCCGAGCAGCCCGTGTACGCCCGGCCGCGCTGTATGAACTCGACGTTCTCGTAGATCGGCTCCTCCGGCGCGGCGGCCGCCGGCGTCGGACCCACCGAGCTGACCCGGTTGCCGCTGAGGAAGTGGCTAGGCGAGCCGGGGCCCTGCGGGTCGACCCCGGGCGGTGTGAGCAGCGCAGCCGCCGGCGACGGGCCCGGACCGGCGGCAGAGACGGCCGGCGGCTGGGGGCCGGACGGCGGCGCGGCCGGAGACTCTGCCGGCTGACTGCGGGCGATCTCCGGTACCACGGCCGACTGAGTGACGAACAGGGCAGATACCGAGGCCGGGCCCACCGGGTAGACGCGGTCCAGCTCCTCCGAGCTGAACGCCGCCTGCTGTCGACAGACGGACACATTGATAGGTCAGAGAGCGGCTCAAGGTGCTGGTCAGAGCATAGGTTATGGACTATGGTACAGGTCAGGGTACAGGTATGGGACGGGTACGCACACACGCTAGTATACTGGTCGGGGGTAAGGGCCGTGCCATGGGTCATGTCAATCGTCACGGCACATGTCAGGGTACAGGTCTGGGTAGTGGGTACAGCCGACTACACGGGCCAGGTGCCATTGCACAGACAGCAGCACAAGAAACATGACAAACATGGCCGCTCAGGAGACATGTCAAGATACAGGTAGCACGCGGTTCAGGATGCATGTCAGATAAATGTTATCTATTCACTTCAGCATACCAGTCACTCAGCTATCAATATCAATACAATATTACAGTATCGTGTTCAGTGCTGCACAGCTCAGCTTCAACCTACGAGCTTACGCGTTAGACAATACGCTTGCACGTACGTTAGGCAATAAAAACGGCACCAAAGTTTGCAACAATCACTGGCACTTGTTCCGTCTGCGTTTTCTCAGTGGGAAAACACACAACATCGAGCCCCTCGCGACTTGGGAGGTTCGGGCAGGTCGATCGATGACATCCCATGTATCGATCGATATCCGACGTGTCGTGTCGCTCCGTGTGTGTCACCCGCGTGTCACAGTGTGTCACTGACATGTCAGTGTAACAGTGTGTCACTGACATGTGGAGACCCGCACTAAGGGCGTCAATACATGGAGCGAATCCTCGCCAAACTTCGTTCGGCCACAGGCCAGTCGCCCGCAGCCACAACAAACCCGGCGTCTGAGTCACGGCTCGGCATACCATTCCACAAATCACTGAGTCAGCCGTGCATACGCGGTGTGCGGCGTAGTCGTAAGTTCACGACGGCATAACTCCAGAGAGGTGACGGAATAACTCTCTCTAATTCCCATTCTGACATCATCTCATGACTGGTAACGTCAGTGCTTCCGCTGAGGCGCCGGCGGCGGGATGAGTTGGCGCTGTCCGAACTCATCGACTCATCGACTCAATGACTCATGAATCAGGTGCGCCTGGGATCTGTTGCTATGTCACTGGTCATCCAGGGAACTCAGGTACGCTAGTCGGTCAGTTGACATTGTCGAAATGGACCACGGCACAGCACGACATTCTGAGCACGGCACTACGCCACTCAAAGTAAGGCGCGGTCCGAGAGGAAATCCGTCATTGCTGCACGCTGCCAATACCAATGCACATTACACGGGCATTAAAATTTATGCTGCGCAGTGGATTCTGCAGCAGTTCCCATCCGCATCAGCCTTCTAAACCAGTCACTGGCATGGTGCCTTCACCACTTGGTCGCTCTCCATCCCCGTCTACTGTACGCCTCCGTCATACCAACATTTTTCATTTCCTCACGCCGCGGCACCCCGTATTCTCCAATTCCAACTATTCCAGCGCCAGAGTCAGTGGCGGCGGTGGTGACGGCAGTGTCGGGGCCGGGGGAGGGGGGGGGGGGCGGTGTCACGAGCGCGCGCGGCCTGTTTTGGTTCCGTCCCGGCACGTGACCTGACCGGGAGTCACGCGTGCCCCCCCCCCTTCCTCTGGCGGACGGGGCGGCACGCGGCACGCTATCCGATGCCAGTCCCCGGACCAACACAGGCTTCGAGCCGCAGGTAGCCAAGGCCAGCAGCCGCGCCGGAGTCTCCATGCGCCCCGGCGCGGTGTGCCGGCGGGACAGACCGGTCGGCCGGTCTCCGACACCGCCCCTGCCGCCGCCGGTCGTCCTTCGCTCGGTATCCAGAACGGTAGAACGGTTACCGCCCCGGTGCACGGCGCTGGCCGCTGGGTGCCGACCGGTGACAGGCCGGTCGGGCCGACACCGGCTCGGCGCCTATCTCCCCTGTATCGGCCCGGCGCCGCCACGCGAAACGGTAATCACAAACAAACCAGTCCAGCGACTGGTGTCGGGCTCCGAGCGGCCGCGCACCCAAAAATACAGCGATTCATTGAGAATGATGAGTTGGTTTCGAAAGAGCGCTCCAATAACAAAGGTTATTTTGCGGCCAGATTCATTGAGAAGGCGGGGCCGCGGGCAGGGAATTCGATCCAGAATCATCAGTTTACTACACGATTACCAGTAGTTGATGCCGCATCAGATGAATAATTGTTATTCAGAGTATTCGTAAGGCCATTCAAGCTACGTTTATAGTTCCAAAATCTTGTCCATCTACCTGACCGGCCCAGCAGTGTGACACATTGGTGGTATGGCACGAACCCTTCTGTCCCATCCACCTCATCCACAGTTCAGGTGGTCTGGGATGAAGCCCACAGTCCCATCACACCGGGTGCGGCACCCGTCAGTCGGTCGCTCCGGTCGACAAAGGTCAGTCCGACTGGGTCCGGTGGGGGCGGGACAGCGGCGCCAGAGGGGGCGGGGCTGTCAGGGTCGGGACTGTCACATGCTCTGAGTCAGCTCTGTCATTTGTCCAGAGTCAGATCTGTGGTTGTGAGTCAGATCTGATATGAGAGGCCAACTGCCCAGAGTCGACGTGTCAATCCACACACATAATTCGCTCAGAATTAAAGCATAAACCACCCCGTGACCAGGGCCCAGACTTCTCTAAGTCTTCATTTCACATCCTGTTGAGCACAGGTGTAGCTGAATATCCAGGGTGCTGTAGTTCAGCTGCAACTCCAGCCATTCCCTATGCGTCTTACCGATCAACTCTTGCCTTACCGATCAACTCTTGCCTTCTATTCTTCCCTCACGCAGCCTCGGAATCCCTTCAACCCCTCCACAGACACATGTTCAAACTCTGATCGCTACCCAAACCAACCGAACCCAGCCACCATTTATAGGTGAGACACCGACCTAACCAGCCCTCCCGTGCTTCTCACCGATAAGAAGCGCCAACCCAACCACGCTTCTCCCCCGCACTCACCGGTGAGAAGGCGACGGTGTCTGCGAGGTTCTCGTAGGTGCGGTGCGTCTCCCTGCTGAGACCGGCCGCGGCCCGGGGCTGGTTCAGACGGTTCTTCCGAGACACCAGGTCGGGACTGGAGCGGCTCACCTGCCGGGGACAGAGAGGGGAGGTGAGAGGGCTGTCTAGGGAAGGTGCTGCCTTCGTGAGATGCAATAAGATCAACAATTCTTACCACAAGGTGTGATCATCACTGTGCCATAGTTTTTCGGTATGTCGCATCCGCAACAGCGCTTTTTTCGTTCCCTTCAGGTGTGCATCGGAGCATGCCAGCTCCGACTGCCGTGGTATGTCCCACCCATGACCAGGCAGACAGGGACCACAGTATGTGTGTCCCACCACACCCTGGATGGTCTGACAGAGACTGGGACCGCACCTTTACACAATGCCGGGGTCACCGCAGCAGCTGCCTCTAACCGCCGGACGACGGAGGACACACCCGCTGCCATGCCACTGCGCATGCAAGGAGTGGCTAGGGAGAGTCCCGAGGACAGAGGCCGCTCTGCACAGCAGTGTTTGAAGATATGACGTCTAAGGAGACGACATGGCCAGCCAAGATCCCTGTGGTGGTGAGCTGTACGGCGGTGGCGACGGACAGCGGAGGCGGACGGACCCGCAGACTCGGGGAGGAGCGCCGGACTGTCCCTGACCCGGCCACCGCAGCACGGGTGTGTTCCGTGCTCAGCTCTCCGTGTATGTGTGTGTGGGTGCAGCCGGGCGGCGGCGGCGCCGGTCCGCCCAGACGGTCGGGCGGCGCACCTTACCGGGCGGCGGTCCGCCCGATTCCGCCCTCCCGACCCTGCGAGCGGTGAGCACAGCCGCCCGGCCAGCCGGTGTAACTGCTGTGAACAGTGAGCAATGAGCGAAGAGCACACCCCCCGGACAGCCGGTGTAACTACACTGAGCAGGTAACAATGAACAGCGAGCACACCGCCCGGCCAGCCGCCCGGGGTCAGACGGACGCGGCCGGCGTACGGACAGTAGGGAGCGTCCGCGGGAATATTCTCAGCGTTCGCCTTCAGTAGCGCCCGCCCCGTTAGACGGACGGGTGGCTCAGGAATCAGCTCAGCCGTCACGAACACTGCCGGCCCGACAAACCAGGCAACGGGCGCCGACTGACCACCCTGCTACAGCAACTACCAAAGCCGATCAGAGCATAGGAGAAAACACTACTTTGAGACATTGGAAAGGTCAAGAAAGAGCCAGCCTCAAAGTCAGTCAGTCAGTCTCAGAGTCGACAAACTGAGGAAAACAGTCGCCGAGTCGCCGTTGCGCAATCGATGGTCCGTTGGCCGGCGGCCGTCACTCACAGTCAGCGACGGAAGACCCACAGAGAACCTGTTTCCCGCTTAATAAATAGCGCGATCGACACCAGATAGCGAAAAGAACCGGACAACATACCGGCCCGGCGACTACCTGTCCGGCAACTTTGCACCGCGCCGGCAAATCCAGGCGTTGCGTAAAGCCAGAAACACGTCCGTTTTTCGCTATGACGCACGTTGAGCCTACCTAGCGAGCACTTCTGGAGGTGGCGGCAGGCACAACAAAGAGGAAATGAAATGGAGCGAACAGGCATAAGCCCGGATCAGAAATCCGCAGTAGCCCAGAGACCCACGTTGCGTAAGAACACGATGACTCGACTTGGAGGCTGCGTGACTGAGACTGTACGCGGAAAACCGCATGCCGCCGTCGCCAGACACGGATGGAGGGCAGACTGGGAAACCACAGTGCTGACGCTAGTCTCTATCCTGGGATAAAGACTAGTCTATATCCTGGGATGAATACAAAGAGGAAACACGCGGGTGGGAGTGTCAACGCTCACGAGACACCGCGAGGCACAGGGAACAGGTGAGAGTGTCGAGAACGCTCACCAGACACCAGCGCGGCGGCACTACTGAGCCGAGAAGCCCTACACTGAGGCACCCGCTCACAACGACTCACACTGCGACACTTTGTAGTGAGATAGTGCACAGTGCACCAATTCACCCCTGAAACACGCGGGCGCCCGGGCACGAGCGTAACTCACTGTTCAAACAAGATAACGCACACACTCCTGCACCTCGCACGACACAGTCACGCTGTTGTACTACGATAAACCATGGCGGCGTATATCACCGGCTCTGACAGGAGTTCGGGCGAGTCGAGCAGTTCTTACCCTGCGCAGGGCGGCCAGCGGTGGTGGCGGCGAGCCCGTCTCCGCACCATGGTACTCGCGCGTCTCCAACAGACTGCTCGCCACCATGACAGACGTCCTAAGACTTCCTCAGATTTCCTCAGACTTCTCTTAGACTCTATCAGACTCCAGGGTACGACAGTTCGTCAGGTTCTCCCAACATCCAAAGCACGACTCTCCACACAGCTCTCGGTTCACACGGCCCGCGCCGGCGCGGCTCAGCGACTCGACTGAGGGCAGCGTCCAGTCAGCCGGCCGGTCGGACGGTCTCGTGACCGGTCTGCGCGCCGCCGTCAGCGCCGCCGCCGCTGCTGAGGCGCTGTTTAGCCAGCAGGGTGCGCCGCCAGTCGAGGTTACACGCAAGGTGACTGACCAAAAGAAGCGCTGCGCCCCCGCTCTCTCTCTCTCTCTCTCTCTCTCTCTCTCCATTCATCCATCTCTCTATCCCCGTCGCCTCAGTGGTTTGACGGCTGTGGGCGGCATATGACGCATGAGAACCGATAGCGTCAGTGTGGAGTTCTCCTGACCGTGCCACTCACGCGTGAATCAGTGTCACGACTGGTGACACACCAACATACCAAGGCACATACAAACGGAGCGGCATGTGTGAGGTATGCAATAGATAACACACGACACCATGCAGCTTTAGTTGGTAGTGCGAAACTGGCCAGTACTTCACGGACCCTTGTGACTAAGAATCACAAACTCATGAATAGATAGAGCCCAATGTATGCAGAAACCCCGAGAAAGGTCAGCTAACTGCGTTACATTATCAAGCCGACCTTCACGACGCGACTTTCCACTTCGTGATTTTCCACGGACCGAATCATCGACCACGCTGTCCGACACGGAGGTGCCATGTCCCACATGTTCTAATGTCAGCCAGCTTGACATTTCCCTCAGCTCGTCAGTGAGACGTGAGACACGCAGGTCGGGTGGACCTCATCGTGCCCCGACCCGACCGCAGACCATGGCTAAATGGCACGACCGGAGTCCGGGGACCGCAGACCAGAGGGCACGCCGCGGACCATGGGCTAGGACCACGGCGTAGGACCACGACCACGAGCATACCACAGCCAGTGACCGCGGTCTCACGACGCCGACAGCGGGGGAGTAGCAGACGTCGCGGTCGCCAACACGCGCCAGGTGCGTGAATGCAGCAGGTGCAGGTGGTAGGCGCAGAACAGTCAGAAAAAGAAATACCTATCGGAGCTTACAGTCTGCGTCCAGAGTATCGGCAGTCGCATTGCTCCATACCACGCACTAAAACAGACGAGATGACTCGACAATCAATTAATTATCATCGCAGTCCAAGCCCAAGTGTCTTTTCTTCCCAACAGAGATTGCCATCTAAACGACAGCTCAGATCCTGCAGCGTCCCATCCATGCCTCACCATCCGCCATGCCTGCAAGTAGAACCGTAATTGCCAGCGTGCCGGTGGTATGATTCAGGTGTCAGAGGTGGCAATGACACCCCACCGTGGGTGTCACCTGACATCCCCCCGGCCATGGTAAGACCTTTTGTATGAGTCAGGGACGACCCCGCTGGTGTGCAAACTAGCGGGATGGGGCTGCAGCAATTGGCGAACAGAATGTCCCCCGGCCGGAACAGGCCGGTTTGCTTTCAGTTACAGCACGGCTCAGTGCGAGCGATGTATGTACAGCGCTGGTTTGGGCTAAAGGCCTGGCAAGATAGGCAGAGCAAGTGGCCTTCAAAAGAAATAGTTATCAATCCTAATTCCTAATAACGACGACTGGCAAAATCGTAAAACAAAGCAAAGTGAAGGCCCAGCCACTCTCACACGCTGTTCAATCTAGTTTCATTTGTTTAAAATATTTATAACACTCAAGTTCGAAAACGGCCATATCTAAATGATTACTTTATCGCGCAAGCACAAACAAGGCAGTTGCAGATTGTGGCGCCACTTTAACAAGGCCATTAAGGTAACGTCTGATCCCGCTTTGATAAAGCAGTGAGCTTAGAAGAGCCAGGTATCGGGATAGACTGTGGTTCTGTGCCGTTGTCAGGGAAAGGTCGCATTGGATTGGTGCCACGTCAGAGCTGGCCATACCTCTTGCATGTGATGTGATACAAAGCCACAGTGCAGCCGGTGTAACTTTCATACGTTCGAGAAACGATCTGATGAAATGGTGGATACAAGAAGAGCTAGACGCAGAATACAATGGAAACGATGCCAAGATGACTCCTATATCCAACTAAGGAGAGAGATGAGAGAGACGAAACAAAGAGAGAAGGAGAGAAAGAAAGAGAGCGAGCGAGAGAAAGAGAGAGAGAGAGAGAGAGAGAGAGAGAGAGAGAGAGAGAGAGAGAGAGAGAGAGAGAGAGAGAGAGAGAGAGAGAGAGAGAGAGAGAGAGAGAGAGAGAGAGAGAGAGAGAGAGAGAGCACATCACGGGACAATAGCCGCCCGTGCCACACAGGGTCGACCCCGCCTTCTCCACGCAGAGAGCCACCAAACAGACCTTGAGAGACCGGTGGGCTGTGAGTCAGCTTTTCAGACTCTGTGACGTCACAGACAGGTAGTATGATGTCACACCAGGAAGGAATGGCCGGTCGGCGCAGCACGACGGAGGGAGGGGGAATATCGCCCATACAGAGCAAGCGAGGCATAGCTATGACGATGAGCTGCTCTTCTGAGACACAGAAGAACTGTTGCTTCAGAGACGAGCTACTGGATTTTCTCGTAAAAACTAAAAAATAACTGATTTTGAGGCCAAACATTACTACACTTCTATATTGTGCTGAGACACAAGCGTAGCACCGCACCAATTTCCTGAAACCGAATCCCTCTCAACTTCTCTGGATAATGAACAATTGTTATGACAGCCATTCAAATTAATACGATGCACGAAACTGCATCGATCTGCCATTCGTCATCATCGGCTACGATGTCGGCCATGCTAATCCGGGGCGCAAATAGCCCGTGCGGCGGCTGTGTTCGGCACGGGTCGGCCCACACCGGATCCGACCGGCCTGATGGCGCATTTAAACAGGACCGCTCGCGCTGCCGCCACCAACGGTGGAAGGGGAGGGCGGGGTGCTCGGATCAGAGCACGCATAGCATAGCACGGCAGCTCCATATCATGTTTCGGCTGAAGGGAGATAAGAACCATAGCGAAGCTTCTGCAACCGGTCATCAATAAAGGTACCTATGTTCTGTGAACGAGTTTGAGCACAGTATGACCTCCAAAAAGAGAGACGAGTACAGAAGTAGGCATAAGCGAAACATAAGATATTGCAGACGCGAGGATAGGCTGCGAACCGAGGGTGAAAATAAGCGTAACTTTTAGTAAGCTGTGCGTGGGAATTCGTGCATGAATGAAGATCTAATGACATGCCTCTCATTGACATAAGCGTCACAACAAGTCGGCCGGCCGGCCATCGCTCCCACTCGGTCAGTCGGCCGGGATTTGAACAAGGTTACTGGAGCGATCCGCTGATGAAATTACCCGTAACAATGGCCGCGGATCACCCACCTCGCTCCGGAGGTCTCCGAGCGGTGAGCTCACAAAAAGGAGCACACGGAGGCGATCACTAATCGGGATACCGGACGTGGGCACGACAGGAGACCAATCAGAAGTCCCAATCGAGGGCTGATCAGGGGTGTTCGAACAAGAGATCCATCACCAGGCGCCTCGGTGGGCCTGACTGGAAAGAAGAACTTAGCTGGCAGAACTCACAAGTAGACAAGACCGACGGGGCTTAATTCGCAACGAGTTTTCCAGGTGGGCCAGTAAAGTACCGATGTAACGGAGTGAAATCATGCATCAGTTAGAGACCAGAGCTGAAAGGAGCGCTCCACAATAACACTGTATTCAAGGTATTATCCAGCCACTCGAGCCCGATCGATACCGTGATCATCTGCCCGCCCAGACTCAGTAAGTTCTGGAACTCGGATCGATGAAGATGCCTGGCGGAGACAGACACGGTCGCTTCATATGAGGATGATCTGGTGGTGCACCGCAGTCGATTGGACAGAAGCACGCCTAACCAGCCGATCCATATAAAGGTAACAGGAATACAGCTGACTGGTGGGCGGATATGATACGCTGAAGCCATGCCGAGCGCGGTGCAAACGATACAGGCGGTTGATCAGAAAGCACATGGTCAGAATTACTGGCGTGCCACACCCACATTTGGCAATGTGGCCAAAAACGTTGAGCCTGAGGTAAAGCGGAAAAATAAAATAACGAGTAAAATGAGAAACACCTAAAACCGACCCAACTTCACCAGCCCCACGATTCGGCTACATGCTCACACTATCACGGACTCCGTCTCCACACCGTGCTGCAGCTCCCAGCCCAGCAGCTCACAGCTCCCAGCCCAGCAGCTCACAGCTCCGACAGCTCACAGCTCCGACAGCTCTGCCGTGGAGCGCGGTGACTCGACTGGCAGCCCGGCGGAGACTCGACGCTCTACTGACCCGGCGCCCGGCGGCGGCGGCGGCGGCGGCGGTGGCGGTGGGAGTTGGGAGGTGGGCGAGCGGTACGGTCGTGGGACAGCGAGAGCGCCTCTTCCGGCAGACACAGCGGTAGCGTGCGCCCGGCGCCGGGCCTCTCACGGCCAGTCAGCGGGCGGTGAAACACGGCGGGCCAGGGGTGGCGAGACGCCCCGCTAATGGGGTGAACTCAGAGCGATGAGCGAGAGCGGACGGAAGCGAAACTGACGGCGAGCAAAGGCGAGAGACAATCGACCGCCATCAACCAACACAGGCGAAAGGGCGAACGGAAACACGGCCGAGTCTGAATATCTAGAGTTTTTCTCGTTGAATCTGGTCGTGCCCAACAGGAAAACGTCATGGAATAAAGATTAACGTCTCAACGGACGCTGATTTTATCAAAGGTCGAAGGCCGGCGACCAAACGGGTTCGGGAGACCAAACCGGAACCATGGGAGAAAACGGTACGGCCACGACTCCAGCAGCGCTGCCGCCGTAGGAATGTTCAAGGTAAAACGGCATACTGCCGGGCTGCACGATCGAGCGCCGTATACTGACCATTACTCACCGATTAATCCCCTGGCCTCCGCAGCATGCAAGGAAACACAGTCAGAGCTCCTGGTAGCAACTCAGGCGGAACCATGCGTGACCGGCCGCTGGGCTTCCGGAGAGTCTGCAGCGTCAAACGCTGACTTCCGACGGAACCACGCAACATACGGCGGCCTGCACTGCCGGCATGCCACAGCGCAGGGACCCCATGCCTCGGAACCCTACAAAGGGCACGGTAACCGCGCCGCGCAGTGAGCGGTCTACCCCTTCCCCTCCTAGCCCCCTTCTGACGCTGCGGTTACATCACAATGCACCGTGACGAGGCGGCTGAGCTATGGCACAGCTCTATGAGGTACCCGCGGGCACTGGAGCGATCTTTCCGCTCCGTGGCTCCACCGGCCGCCTCAGACGGCGCCGTACGCCTCACGGCACGGATAAGACACGCGCTGTGGCGGCGCCGTCACGGACGGAGACTTCTTGCGCCCGAGAGCGAAAGGCAACAGGTGGACACAGACGGGCATTGCGCAAGGATGGTCCGGGCTCTGGTTTTAAAAAGGGTTCGTAATTGCCAGTATCCATACCGTACATTGTCCGCTAAATATATTCCTGAAATTCGCTGCTTCCGCTCGATAGTCTGCATATGAAGACCCAGCCTGTAGAGCTGTTGCCGATCCTGGGGATGATGGTAGCGAAAAAAAGTTGAAGCAAAAAGGACGATACCTTGAAATGTCTCCTCGCAGCATTTGGTAGCGAGGAGGCTTCCAAAAGTGCATGAAGCAATTCAGTTCTTCCATCAATGATTAGCTACGAAAAACGGGACATCTTGTGCGAAATATCTAAGTCGTGGCATCAACTTGATATAAATACCCAATTTGTCAATTCGTCGCCCTCCGTTCTGCCGCCTACGCCCGATGACAGCTATCACCACTGACGGCTACTGACGGCCACCCCCGCCGACACCCCGCAGCGAGGACGGGCCAAAGGTCGGCCGACGTGCGTCACGGCAACGTCACGTCACGAGGGGACGTCACGGGGCCGTCGGTAGGAGAGGTCTCGCACCTGTGACACCAGCGACATGGTCGACTGCAGCCGGCAGCGCCGATCAGCCGACGGCGGTGGCTTGGTGGCTATCCGCTGAATTACGGACAATCGATGGCGAACCCGCGGTGTAGCACCGAAACCTTCGGACTGATGATCACAACATAGAATTTTGTCATGCCCTTCCGCATAATAAAATGTAGACACATTATTTCTAAAGAAAAAAATTGTGTGCTGACTTGGCTGGCAAAATAGCCGACTGTAAAATAAATGGCTGCAGAGACCGCCAACCAGTAGGCAACTCACCAGCCCAGGGTGAAGAGACGGCGCCGACTGTTCGGCTGACTTGGGAACCGGCGGGGCGTTCCTCGACTTGCGAGGCGACGGAGACCGCCTGGGCGGCGGGGGTGGCAGCACAAGACACTTGGCCGGCTTCGCACGCACCACAGGCAGCTCAGCCGTATCAGGAGACAGCACGAGCCGCTCGACCGGTTCACGAGACACTTCGGCTCGTCTTGCCTCAGGAGCCGCCACAGGTCGGCTCGCCTCAGGAGGCACTTCCATTCGCCTCGCTTCAGGAGACTCTTTAGGTCGGTTTGCCTCAGGAGACCTTTCGGATCGAGTCGCCTCCGGGGATGCAGACCTTCTAGCCGGCTCAGGAGGCGACACAGGTCGCTCGACTGGCTCAGGTGGCACAACAGACCGCTTGGTTGGCTCAGGAGGCGGCATAGACCGCTTGGTTGGCTCGGGAGGCAGTCTGGTCGGTTCAGCAGGCAGCACATGCCGTTTGGCCGGTTCAGGAGGCACCACGGACCGTTTGACAGGCTCCGGAGGAAGCACATGCCGCTTGGCCGGCTCCGGAGGCCGCCGTCTGTCTGACTCGAGCCCTGGCATTGTGAAGCACTGACGAAGAACACCTCCGCCGGAGTGAGACAATAAACTGTGAGAGGTTCGCTCTGACCCACTGCGGCCGGCGGTGCTATCTAATCAACCGCCGAGCGCGGGAGACAGATAGCGGGAGAGTAGCACTCTCTACACACACACGGCTCCTGGGCTGACGGTATGTCGGCAGCACCGGCGTGTCGTTAGGTCTCTTCTAGGACCGCAGATAAACCTCACAGCCTCCAGAGCCGATACAGAGCCGCGCTGTCCGCCACGAGCCCGTCTCGCACACCGTCAATCACTGTGCTCAGCTGATCACAGACAGACGGAAGAGCCCCGCCCCCGACACCTCCCGGCGTGGCCCCCGGCCCTCAGGCGATGGCGCAGCGGCTCCACATTAGAAAACGGCCCATTTCCGGCGCCGTGCGGCAGACGGTAGCTCGCTCCTGCGCCATTAATGCCACGGTGCACAGCGCGCTGCCGTCGACCGGGGTCGGGTCAGAGGTCACGCCGTGGTCCGGTAGGGTCACTGAGGTCGGAGATCGGAGCAGGCCACCCACCGCACACACCGCATTTACGGCCAATGTAACCCCAGAGCGGTTTGGTCAAACGGAACCGGTGTCTTCATAAAACACCGCAATCTGCATATGAGGGAGAGCATCCGAGAGACAATCACCACTGTTTACATGCGTGAAAGCATCCAAGAGAGAACTGTTCCATGCGATACTTTCAAGTGGACTGTCTCAAGAAAACGGTGATTCACCGTGACGCTGTTTCTTGCTTCCATCTTCGTCCCTCACGAGGCCAATCAAACCCACTACCATTACCCGTCCTCCCGCCCCATAAATCACCCCTCCACTCGCCCGGCGCGCAGTACGGCGCAGTCCGGGACTCACCTGCACATTAGCCGAGGCCAGGTCTGGCGTGGAGCAGCTGGCCAGCTTGCTGTACGGGTAGGGCGGCGGCGGCTTGTACAGCTGGTGCTGGAACAACTGGAGCTCTGACGTCATCACGGGGTCGGTCGTGACGTCGCCGAGACTCTGAGAGGCCAGCTCGGGCGTGCTGCGGCGGAGGCGACGGAACGCGGGGTTAGTGAGTGAAGGACAACCTCGCGTCATACATGGACATAGTAACATCATGGATCAAGGTCGGTCAATGGCAAGACTGAATTCCCATCATAGTGTATGCATCTCAGCATAACATTCAAATGTGGATGCAATTGAAATTTGCAAAAATAAATAAGGTAACTGCATTCAGGTAAGCATTCCAGAGAAGTACATGTGGCTTAAAGGGACTATCCCACCTTTAACATGGGGTTTGAGTTGAGATAGCCAAGTTTGCGGCGAGGTTCAGAAACCACTATCTATCTAGGTTGCAACCCCCGCGGCCTCTTAGTGTTGAAGAAATTCGTTCCCTTCATTTGAAAATGGGTCTTGTACAAGGCCCTATCTTCAACATGGAGCGACCGTTAGTGTGACGTCACTTCGTTTAGTCATTCTGATTTAAATGGGTTTGTTCGTTGAAAAATCGCTTAAAACTTGGTCTGAACTTTGTTGTGGTGCCTACAGAGTAAAAAGAATCAGCTTTATGACAGTAATGTGGCCTGGGGAAGGAGGTAATTTTGGGCTGTGACGTCACATATTTGAAAGTTTGTGTTTGGAATATGGGAAGCCTAAGATGTTAAATGAAAAATAAATGCCAGAACCGTGTTCCTGGTCATCCAATCTGTAAAGTCGGGCACAATTTAACTGGTTTTAACAACATTTTAGAAGGTGGGATAGTCCCTTTAATTGAAAGTGATGTTTGAGAAGGTGGCTCGGAGCTTCCTACCAACTGCCACTTGTCGGATAATTTGTCACGGAAGAGGTGTAATTTGGAAGTTTACGAAAGCCGAGGTTAAACACCGGAGAAGCAGCTGCGTGACTGAAACACTGTTATTAACCGGAGCGTCTCTCACTGTTAGAACGGTGTTCGCATAGTCTAAAACTAATTACAAAAAGTTGTCACGCAACCCTCCTACCAAGCCTCTTGGAATAACAAATCTAGGCCGGGTGTTTTGTAAATTAAGAGTGTTGGTTTGTGTAGTTTACGTTTTATTTCATTAGCAATTTTCAGCATTCAGAAAGCCAATATACCTGAGCGCCTTGATTGATATTACGACATCCAGCATGTCGGGTCAATGAAGAAAGGTTTTGTGGATTTTATTAAAATTGACAAGCCGATCGCTCTGTTCATATAGTCTCAAAAACATCAGCCAAACAAAGGCGCTTTATCGTTGCTCTCTATGTCAGAGGAGACATGCGGTCCACACTCAAACACACATTATCTAGCCACACTGAAGCCAGCAAACCACTTAAAGTGAATGTCTTTACACGCTTCTACCGGATAAGATAGGTTGATTCCGTCATAATCACATGACAAACACATGACCTTGATGCCGTGCAGGCATTTTATAAAACCAAACATCTGTGAATATTGTTGAGGCAAATAGATCACTTTACATTGAATAGCCTCTATGTAAAAATGCTCAGAAGCAGTCACTTACTTTGCTGTCTCCCGTATCATCACAAACAGAACAGAGGATCCGATCTAACGCTCCCCCACCGTCCCACACAACTCTCACTGACCTGTACGTGTGGACACTGGAGTTGATAAGATCTCCAGCCGCTGGCAGAGCCTGCACCGCCGCTCCGTTACCAAGGTAACCGAACGAAGGCAGGTGAGACAGATCGGCATAGTTTTTGTACTGTGAGAAGTCGGTCACCTGAGAAAAAAGGAAAATTGTTAGGCGGCGGACATGTGGATTGTGGAAATAAGTTCCACCAAGTAGCAAAACGAAAAGTTGAAAGTACCTAGCTTGTTCTCTCCGACAAGTTGAAACGAGATGACTGCAAATTGCAATCAAGTATGACTTTGTCCTTGGAGAGTGGATGTGAGCCAGGCGAGTTCGCAAGTGGCTTACTCTTCACCCACTCCAGGATTGAACCATGGTCCTTTTCCGTGCCCCAGCACATTCCTCTATCTCAGCATCTTCTCCCATGTTGATCTACCGTCCGATGTCCCAATGATACTCTTCATCGCTTGTTACCCCGCTCCTCCCGCGCTTCCTCCTGCCCGTCACTACCCCAGCCTCCTGTTTCCCATCTCGTCTCTCACTCTCCCCTACACTCACATCCGCCGGCTCTGTGTGCTGGATCTCCGGCTGTGACCGGTACATGTAGGAGGGCTCGGCGGCCGGCGCCGCGGCCACGCTCGCCGCCGAGTACATCTGTTTCAGGGCCGTGTCGTAGTCGGGCGCCTGGCGGTACTGCGGCAGCAGCGCCCTGCGGCGGACGGACGGGGAACTAGAGGTTAGACGCGTCTGCCAAAGACAGGCGCTGTGCGGCAGCGCAGTGTGCTAGTGCAATACTGTTACACACAATATACCCGCGACAAATACAAGACAGTCGAACAGGTCTCCATCGAACCCTAGCCTCCCATGACAACAGCCACACATCCTCGGCTCATGTTGTTAAAGTTAACCAAACCGAGCGGCCAATTAGTCCAAATTCGTCCACACACTCCACTCTGAAGTGAACATGTCTATATGAGGACCCAGGCCATAACCCGACTCCGCCGCTCCCACATAGCACTGACAACGCCGGCACTCCAAGTCCAAAAACATGGTATCGTGGCCCTCCGACTGAAACAGTCAACGCTGGAACACCTCTGGTCACTGCTGAGCAGCGAGCTTACCCACCTTTCAGACAGATTATCATCTGCGTCGGCCTTATAGTTATGTGAGTCCATCGAGGCTCAAATAATGTGCCTATGATCAGCCAACAAACAGAAAACGCCGACAAAAGGCTTATATTATCCACTTTGAATCAATATTTGGCAATTTCCTCAAGGCGGACGCCTTTCTTACGAGTCAGTAGCAAAAAGACAAAAAGACGCAATGCAAAACAGGGCCGCAAAAATGGACGGGCTGGAACTAATAGCACGTGCACCGTTTCCGAGGATACCTTCATCAAGGAAAACAACGCCTGTGCTTGGCCTGTCGTTCAACGCAGGGCATATTGAATCGTGTTCGTCCTTCTTCGGGTGGGACTAATTAACATAAAATTAACCATATTAACAAAACCAACAACTATTGAGCAACTTTATTTCATCAGAAACTGACCTGGCCTGAGACAATTGTTGCTGCTGCTGCTGCTGCTGCTGCTGCTGCTGCTGCTGCTGCTGTTGCTGCTGTTGTTGCTGCTGCTGCTGCTGCTGTTGTTGCTGTTGCTGCTGTTGTTGCTGCTGTTTCTGCTGCTGCTGACCCAGGCTCCAGCTGCTCTCCGTGTGCGGCTGACTGTAGCTGGTGATCAGCCCGTAGTGAGCGATGCTGGTGCTCTGTTCAGCCCGGTAGCTCGGCTCAGAGTGGTAGGTGGGGTCCTGAAACCAGACCCGGCCGGACGTCATCACAAATGGAGAGACACGGGGTCGGCTAGGACACGGTAACAGTCCAGGAGACAGCTGGATACTCAGGGTGTCACGTAACACACGGTGAGTAGGAAAAGCGTACTCGTACCACACTAAACACAGATAATTCGGATGCAACGTGACACCACATAAATAGGGAGGAGTCGACAGGGATCAATGCAAGCCTTCTCTCATAAATCGGCGGCGCCGCATAGTCCACATCTCGTCCGAAAATTATGACACCTGCGTCAAAGAATAATCTTTAGAAATAAGGAAAATGAAAGTCCAAATCACCACCCAGGCCACTACCATCCACACGTCTCACCAGTCACCAGCTCCCCATTTGGTAGCTCACCTGTCCAAAGGGACTGGCCCTGTCCCTCTCGGGCACCATCCTCGGAACGGTCGACGCCTGTATGTCGGGCGGAGGCAGCCGCGAAATGGTAGGCTTTCCCGACAGAAGCGCTTGGTTCGTATCGAAAAACTTGTGCTGCGCGGAGAGGAAGTGGTCAGGTCAGTGATCAGTTCAGTTCAGTTCAGAATAGGAGTGGTCAATTCAGTCGATGCGGCCATAATCATAGTCTGTTCTACTACACTAAATTCCAATGTTTACTCCAAGCTGTTCAATGTTCATTGTTCGGTAAATGATCAATGAACGATGCACATTGCATGGTGGAACAAACTACAGACATCAGTTACGGTACACCCTTGGAAAGCAGCCCACACAGGAGCTGGTTCCCATGCATCAGAGACGCTACATATTCATGCCACTGACCATAGTGTAATAAATAACCCACTGACTAATCCACCTGCTGGCTGGTCGGACCACACTCAGGACTAGCTCCACGAACCGTTTGGTGACGTCAGCACACAAAACACGGGCCCAACACGGCGGCGACAGCTGCCTCAGGTCTGATTTACAGCGTAAACTGGAGCTGTGTAGCACATTCCTCATCGCCCGAGCCATTACAAACAGCTGACTCAAAAAACAACACCTCCGGTTGACCAGCTTCCGTCCAATATAACCACCGCGTACCTAAACCCTCTCATCATTCTTTCTGTCACCAGTATCGCTCATCCCCAAAATATCTCTACCCTCTCTCTCTACCCCTGCCTCCCTCCCTCCCTCTCTCACCTGTTGTACGGAGACCTTCCACACATATTTCGCCAGCTCCTTGTCGTCCATCACAAAGTTGGCCGCCCGGTTCTCAGTCAGCTCGATGCCGAAGTTCCGTTTGTGGTTGTGCAGGTTGGTGATATCGGCCCAGCGGTAGAAGGTGGGCGGCTGGTTACCGCCCAGTCGGACCACGATACCGGTCAGCGAGGCGCCCACCAGCACACCGTTGCCGCTGTCGTCCTGACGGGCATCGGGTCACAGGTCATGTCACATGGCATGGGTCAGACTACGGGTCAGGCCACATGGAGAGTAAGCGGCCAGGAACATGACAGGTCATGGGTACATTTGGGTCAAGTCATACGTCCGATTACGGTTCAAAAATCAAAATGCGGGTCAGGTCACATCTAAGCTGACAGACCAGATCAAACACTGATGCTGACCAAAAGAAGAGAATGAGACACCCAGAGACGGGGAAGAGAAAAATCACCGCGTGCCAAGACAGAATCCTTCTCTCCTCGCCAACCCTCTGCATAACCCTTGTCTCACCCGGCAGACAAAGTGCTCCTGCCCGTATCCCTCGAGCTGCTGCGCCTCGATGATGTAGTAATCCTCTGCGGCCTGCTGGGTGAAGCCGCGCAGAGTCGAGTGCGACTGGAGCGCCGCCTCTGTCAGAGTCTCACGACGCTCCTCGTCCAACACCATGTGCTGCAACGGGGCAGAAAGGGTCAGATAGGGGGTCAGATGAGGTCAGAAAAAGGGTCAGATAAAGTCAGATGAGGTCAGAAGAAGGGTTAGATAAGGTCAGATGAGGTCAGGGATGGTCACAAAGATGTAAGCTCTGGTAATCTAGTCAGAGCAATATCGTCAAATAACGATTGACTGTGTCAAAACTGACGTTACAGTCGGGTGTTAACAGAGTGATTTGACATACGGCGAGTCAGTCGGCAGACGGCCAATGCCAGGCAATTAGACAGACACGGTGTCATAACACTCAGGTGAACAACACGATATGATGACGTGAGGCATTCGACACGTGAGCTACCAACACACGTTGCTGGAATACCACACGCTAATGACAGACTAAACACAAACATCATTATTCTCTCCAGACACCGACATAGCGGTCCGACAGCTTGACGCTGTACCAATGGCATCGCCCGACCGTCGAGAAGGAACCATGCCTGCTCTACTCTTCTGTCTGTTGTAATAAACCCAATGCTATCCAGCCCTCCAGGCTGTCCTGGCTGTGTCGCTAGCCTGTACCGATCAACCAGTGTGCTTCACCAATCGGGAAAGAAAGCTTAGCTCAAAGGTTAGACGGTCATAACCTTAAATGGCTTCTTGGGGGAACGATAGCGCAATCTAATCAGCAAACAGCGTGCTGCGTACACAAAGTGGATAAGATTGGCAGGACAAAGGCGATCCAGTACAAACAAGCACGGATTTAGCCGAGATAGGTTATGCACACATTCCATCTATTAAATGAAACGTGGAGCTTCCGATTACGATAATAACAATAGTAGAATATCAGACCAGCATTGGCCTTTCCTGTCTACATGTTTGATTCCACTGCGTGTGCAAGAAAATCAGGAATACAGAAGCAGAGCAATTGATAACAATAGCCATCTCATGTCCCTAACATAGATCACGTTCTTGAATAACAATCCAACCGTTCAGGCATATCATCCGTCGAAGACTGCCTACTTCACGCTCCGAGTCCTACCCTGGAGAAGAGCTCCGGGATACATACTGGGCCGTGTGGCCGTGTCTCACCCTGGGGAAGAGCGCCAGCTCTACGCGTTGAGTCTTATCCCCTGGGGAAGAGCGCCAGCTCCCTCATGTACTGTGTATTGTGCAGAGTCTCACCCTGGGGAAGAGCGCCAGTTCCCTGATGTACTGCGCCGAGTGTCGGTCGGCGTCAAAGTCTCCCAGCTCCGCCTGCAGGCTGTAGCTGGCCAGCATCACTGCCTGCTCGTAGTTACAGTGCAGACGGCACTCGAGAACGTCATTCTTCAGCTGAAGAAAGTACTGAGTGCTGTGAAAGACACAGGAGGAAACCGTCAGAGGCATTCAATCGGCAGGATATTCCGGATGTTCATTGTTCACTCAACGCAACGCATATTTCGAGCAAAGAGCAAAGCTAGATACGAGAGGTACCATAAAAAGATGTCCCCTACCCATACATTGGCATAATGCATACTGTAACATCCAGCCATGCATATAAGTAAGAATGATCACGGAGCATTTGCACACTCCACACTGCAATTACGAACGCAATGTTCATCTGCCTACAATAATTGAGTAAGTGGTATGTCACCACCGGAAACCCTCAGCCTTGCTCAGCCGCGTAACTCAACATTATGGGGCAGGGATCATAGCACGGAAGCCACAAATGTGCGATAACTCGGCGCCACCACCACAGCTGAGGAGGGCCGGGCCGAACCTCACAGCCTGGGAACGGTTTGACGTAACGCCGCGGTCACCTTCCCATCGTAGAGTAGTACGGGTGGTTCATATTGGCGGTGAGGCGATACAAACCGCAAGTAAATCGGAGCTCGGGGCTGTTATAAAACCAGAGCTGAGGTCCATGGACCCACGATGGAGACGGAGAGGTATTGATGAAACAGATGAGCAATGAGAACGCAGCAGAATTAGACCGCAAATTGCAACAAACTAACACTTCAAACGGAGAGAGCATTATTACCGAACTGGAGTCATATGCTAATTAGAGAATGGATACCCTTCTATGCAGAATGCACACGTTGCAGGCCGTTTTCATTTACCACCTCGGTCTCTGTACCAACTCCGAACGAGGTTCAAACCTTGGGCACAGGTCACGACACACCGATGTATGAAATACGTCGGTCAGATGCTTATAACCATGAGCTTATCACATTTTGTAACTGCTTACAAAATATTTATAATGCCCTCCTGGTTTGATCTTCTTCTAACAAGCACACCCATCCCCCTCCAAACGTCAAGTTCTCCTCATCGTCTCTCACCGCGTCAGCTCGTCCTGCAGCGCCGAGATGTCGGAGACGTAGAACATGACGCCCAGGTGGAGGTTGCTGGACTCGGCGAATCGGTCCAGCTGCTTCTTCAGCGGCCGGTCCAGGTCGAGCCACCGGCGCAGCGGCGGAGACCGGCGCGCCCGGTACTTGAGGCCGAAAAACTTGGGCTGCGGACACAGACGGGGAGAGGCGGTCAGTGGATGATAGCTGATATTAGCGAGGGAGCATCCTACACCTTTGAGATAATAGTGGAGGCATTGAGGGACAACTGTTCCCGAACAGTTGCTTGGTATGTCTTTTGTAGTCTGTTTGTTGCATCTCAAAACAGACATTCTACATCTACTTTAAATATCAGAGCCAAGCATAGCAGAAAAATAAGCCATCAACGATTATATTCAGCAAAATACGCGGGACATCTGCACGCTTATATGGCAATACGTACGATGGTTCAGCCGACATCAACATACGTTACATAACATCTGCATACATTACGTGAGGCATCGTCTACACGTCGCATACAGCCTGCACGCGTTACGGCTCGCGGCGGTCGTTTGTAAAAGGCGCACATCGCGCCACGTGTCGGCTTTAATCAACATGACAAAGGGCCCTCATTGCCAGAACTATTATGCTCACGTTGGCTGCCGAAGGAATGGCCCAGAAGGAAGGTGCTGAAACTGTATGTATAAATTCCTGGTATGACAGGATGCCTGTGTGGGTATCTATTCCACCTGGAACGCCTCAGTATTAGCCAAATGGCAATCATACTTCCTTGAACGAGCTTCAGGTTATCTGTGCTCTAACATGTCCTTGGACAGGATCATGTTTACAACTATCTACCTTCCCTACAGTGCCGTGTTTGTTTGCACTACCCCGGACATCTGTTTGTCTGCTCCGTCCCTACAGCGTGCGTGCGTATGTGTAACAGTGATCCGCACCTTCCGGACACAACAAACACCTACGATGCCGGTCTCACAGCGCACCGTCCCAGGGAGGTGTACCATACCGGCCAGGGAGGAGGTGTACCGTACCGCACCGTCCGGCCGACAGACAAAGCGGTCCGGCCGCTCTCCGTGCCAGGTTCAAGGCCGGGAGACGGACGGACGGGGGCGGGCACGGCGGGCCGGGGATGCAGCCGGTGCCGCGCAGAGCCGTCTTATATGTACAGTGGCGTCCGTGTTGAACGGTGCCGTATGAGTCGTAGGTATTACGTTGCCTCGTTCCAAGCCGTGTTGCAATGCACCATACCGTGATTGTTGTGGTACGCCGAGATTGAAAGCAGCGCACTATAGCGTTTGTTGCATGTTCTGCCGGCTACAAGACGATTTGTGCCGTGCCGAAGCTTTGTATCACAGAATTCGTTACATAGGTAAATATTACATAACATCCATCACTTGGCTAACAGCAAGACGCCACCTTTTTGCCCGTGACCTGTAACCTTTTTAAATGAAATATCAACTTCGACAGTAGGTATACGCGCAGATACAAGGCAACATTACCAATAACAAGCAACAGACTGGTACCATCTCCGTCAAACACTCATGTCAACGCCCTACCAGCCCTACCACTACCCACACACTCCATACCTCACAGCTCCCAGTTCTCACCTGTTTGATACCGGATCGCTGACAGACGCTGTTGAGACACTCCTGGCCCGAACTCTCCGAGGAGAGTGTACACTCGACCGGCGTGCCGTCCAGCAGCTCCACCCGGATCACCATTAGCTCCTTGGAGACCACATTGTATTGGCGAGACTTCTTCACGTATAGCCGCGGGAACAGCGGCATCCTGAACGAAGGAGAGAGGGGAGGTTAATGCAAGAAACCCTGGAGATGGGGAAGGCGGCTGATATGTGTTAAAATGTTTTGAGATAGAAGCGCTAGCGCATAGCTAAACTTAGTGAATATGTATCAGTTTAAATGTGTGTGTTTAAATGTCGCCAAACTATGCACGGAACTGGGCTGTGGAACAGGATGCAAATGACAGCCGTTTAGCTGGCAATGTCTCACGAAATAGGTACCTCGAACGATTATCGCCGCCGTGTATGAATGTTGACGCTAACAGCGTGGTTGCAACGTCTAATTGAGCCGCTCTGGCCTCTAAATCACACTTAATAGAGGCTGTTTAATTATGTGAGAAGTTCAGACAGCTCAGTGACATTATTTACTCCGCAGAGTAAGTGGCACTGTTAACAGCATGGAGGCATGGTAAGTGGTTTTCGTGAGCACCTTCTAATGAGGCTGCTGACCCGACCACAGGAATGAGGCGTGAATCCAAAGCTTCGTGTTCATATAAATGTAACACCATACCAGCCCATTTAGCATCATTTAGCATCAAAATGATCCCTCGCGCGAAATAAACAAGCCAAAAGCTGAGCATTTTTTTATTGAAACATTGAAATGTGCTAACAAAATAAAGTTATGCAAAACGATCAAACACGGCCGGAAAACGGCATGATGAAAAATCATAGCCCGCCGGCCGCCACAGCTCCAACGTCCCAGGCCGACAGCTGAAACCACAGGTAATGGACAGCGAAACCTCAGCGGTGTCCACGAAATCCGACACCGACAGCAGAAATTCGACACCGGTCGCCGGAAGCCGCCCGGGCGTCGGGCGGACAAAAGACACCGCCGACGGCGCAAAGCAGAAGCCATAAAGCGCGCCCCGGGGCAGGTCTGACACCTGACCCCCAGCGGCGTCACCTCTGGGTGAGCCGTGACCAGGTCATGACCCCAGCGCATCCTCAGCAGGGGCCGGCGGCTACTGATGGCATGGAACACATGGACGGATGCCAGGGAAAGAGAGAAACCGAGGCAGGACAAAACAAACAGGCACGGGAGGGAGGAGAGGGAGAGGGAGAGGGAGAGGGAGAGGGAGAGGGAGAGGGAGAGGGAGAGCGAGAGCGAAAGCGAGAGCGAGAGCGAGAGCGAGAGCGAGAGCGAGAGCGAGAGCGAGAGCGAGAGAGAGAGAGAGCAACGAACCCGAAATCGACGACTTATTGACGCAAAGAGGCCAGGAGAAAGCAGCTATTGAAAGTCGATTGCGCTGCACAAAAGCCAATAGAAATCCGAGATGAAACGAACTGACGAATGGCTGTGACATGAAAAGGTGAAACTCGAAGAGACAGCTGTACTTCTGAACACTTCTGAATGCACTTCAGAAGACGACGGGGACTTGACACATGCCAAGGAACAAACGCTCGGTCGATGCCGAGCGCTATAGCTCGGATTTGAGACGTGAAGATTACCGGCATCGAACTCGGTCAAGCCAAACGACGCTTATTTCCGACGGCCACAACACAGGAAGCTGAAAACCAGCATCCTCCATTACCTTGCTCCCAATCTAATGCTTTATTTCAAAGCCAATTTCCATTGGCACTTATTCCAAGGCACTTATTTTCATTTCAACCCAGCCTTTGTGCGCTGATGAGATGACCTGAGACTACATATGTTATGCCATGGCATGGACCCATGACATCAGGGGTAGAGAGGAGACGGTAAGCCGCATGTGTGGCTATCACCAAACGTTACATCAGGTGTGGCTCATTTTAAACAGTTTGCAGTTGAGAAACGATGAAAGAATGCGGGCTGTATCCACCTCTTTCCCACTCTCAGCATTCGGCAGCACTGAGAGAATCCCAAGTGCCCTGCCATGAACAGTTGAGCAGCCAGGCCACTCCGAACACCGCCGCCGTCTGGCCAGACAGCCATCCGTAAACAGGCGGTGTGCACGGCACCGGCGCCAACCTTCAGGGACGGCAGAGCGGTCGGCCGGTCGGCGGCGGGGACCTTGACCACGGCTGCAGCGGCCGCCACCCGTCCATGTGGCGACTGGCCGGCCGACGGACACGGTACACGATGGAGCCACCCGGCCGGGAGGCGACAGTGCTGGCAAGTGGTCTGACTAGACAGGGACTGACAGACCGTGAATGCTCCATGGTGGAGCGATGTGTGAGCAATGGTGTGTGTCGAATACTGGATTTTGCCCACCATAACCTGATCACAGCAGCTAGCGGAAGGATTTAAGACGCATTAGACCGTGTTAGCCGTACCCAAGCCCGGTTCCCAAACCGTATGAATTTTCACAGGCTCGCGCCGCCGAAATGTTGGACTTGTAAAAACTGGTCTCATGAGATCCTTATCGTGTTTACGAATCAGCCAGTCGGTGGTGTTTGCGTCGCGAAGACACCCGATGCAGGTCATGGTGAACGGGATACGGGAGTTGCTTTATGATACGCAGTCGGCGAGCACTGCAGGTCAGAGCAGGTCAGGTCGAGGTAGCACACCGGGACCAGGTTAGGGTCAGGGTCAGTGGGGTCCAGTTACGGGCCGGTCGGAGATCGGGGGAGATTTAATCGGGTGTGTTATTACCGCCCGATCCACCGCCGCCCCAACTTTCGCCTTCTTCGATACCGGCGACGGTGGAGGAGATGGAGATGGGACGGCGACCAGGGGTCGGATACAGGTCACGCGACCCATCCTCTCCCTCGGATGGTTTACCAGACCCCGCTCCATCATTACCGACACGAGCTGATCCCGACCCCAGACAATGACGAAACCACGAAACCCCGAGAGAGCCGCTCAATCACAGGTCGCCGAGAGGCTGCATCAAACCCGATACTGCGCCGGCGTGGAAAGTGTTGCGTCACTGATGTGTGTTCCACGCTAAACACACGGTTAGAAGTCGATCGGATTTCGGAGAGGAAAGTGTCGACTGGGAATCGATGCGGTACGAGTTTCCGTGATGAGCCTGGCACTAGACGGCTCGTTAGGCTGGCGTTATGCTTGATAATGAACGGGTGAAATAACGATATCGTGCTGATATTACAGCACGGTTTCGACATTCACGCCTAAGATCGATTACGTCAGATAATGTCGGATATAAGCGCATCGTGCAGAGCGGTCCGCATAGGCATTGCCCTCGTCGTGTCAACATATCATGCGACTCCAGCAACGAATGTTCTAAAAGTCGTTCCATTGACTTACCCACAGAACTTCATCGTGAATGTCCTCTGTGACTTCCGATCACTCCAACAACCAAAAAGTCTTCACAGAGTCCATCAAAATTCCACCGCAAGACGCTGCTTACACAACGGACAGCCACGCAGGCCGTGTCCACTCGTCCCAGCCACAGCCCGAGCGCCAGCCAGCGACCACTGTTGACCGATAACACCTCTCGATGCCAACAAACAACTCCACTCTTCACCCAAATCACACCGCTCACTTCCCTTCACTTCCACTTATCACCACTAATAGCAAAGAATCCCCCGAAAATCACCCCTACGTCGCCGGTATTCGAGCGCGCCCCTCCGTTGGCGGCCGCTGTCCACCACAAACTGCCCACATCGGCCGGCTCCACCACTGCCGCCGCCGTCTGTCCGTCAGGGTGCCCGTCCCGGTCCGCGGCTGTTTGTTTATCCTGTCTGTACTCGGGCCTGCACGGTGCGCAGTCAGTACCGCCACTGCCGGGTCATGGGCGGAGAGTTGGGGGAGACGACCCGACACGTGGTAGAGGGTTGGTTCACACCCCGGGGTTTTTATCAGAGCAGGCACAACGCAGGTCCGTTCGCTATGCTACCATACTCGGTCATTGATGGGGTTAATGATAAATTCCCAAGGTTAGTATTCGTCACGCTTGGAGTCGATCGGCGGACCATTCAGCGGTCGTTCCTTTCACATTCCACCGCTGATCTATAGCCAGTCAGTGTCGAGTGCCAGCCTCGCCGTCCATTCAGACGTGCACCAAGCACGTGATATCGACAGTTCCCGAGCTCTCTGCGATGCAGACAGGGGTATGTCGTGCCTTTTTACAGAGTCGCGTGACTGCACGGAGCCACGGCGGGGCACTAACAGACCTGCTAGAAAGCAGCCCCTTTCTGAGGCCGGCCTGCGACGCCACGGCCCCACTGCCGACGGCCGGACGGGCCGGGGAGGGCGGTGGCTGCCTGAGTCCTCCATTCCAGTCCACTGAATCAGGAGGTGTTCTCCTACTGGACCGCATGGGCCTCTCAGCTCTCAGCGAGTTGTCAGTGGTGCGCAGCTGTGTGAGGAATTCTCCCCAGAGGCCGCCATGAGGGGCATGTTCCAAATGTTCTGGCCTCTGGCGACTACATGAAAACCCCATCGGTTCCCAGAAAGGCCCCTTAGAAGCCCCATGTTCTGAGGGGCCCGCCAGATAACCCATGTTACGGCCGACAGCTCAGAGCTCAACTCTGCACCTCAGTAGCGACTAACGAGCATCTACGATACAGAAACCAAATCGAGACCAACGGGCGGCGACCGGCACTGAATAAAAGGACTGCCAGAGCCACCCCGGACGCCTGAGACGGCAGCAGCTCCGGCCACGAGCTAAGATGGGCGGCGTTGACCCTGTTCGTGCCACCCCCATCCGTTGGGCGGTCTCCACCCAGCCCATCCCGCCCTAGTTTGGCACGGTACGGCACGCCTTATCCGGCGAGCAACAAGCCACGCCCGGGCCACCTCTGACACCGGGGTCTGCAATGTGTGAGCACGAAAAATGCAGGGCATTGGTCAGGCTCGGTAAATGTAAAACTGCCAAGAGCGTCTGAGGAAGTCATATCAAGCCACCATGCGAATCAAGCTATATAACACATGGTGTGTAATGTCAGCTGCATTCCGAGACAGGTGGTGTGGTTAGAACACCTATCTCGGAATGAGGGTTGGTGTGCGCAAGCCATTCTAGGGGTGAGGTCCATGACTTGACGTAGGCGTATGGAGGTCGTTCACCGTACCACCATCGCACATAAATGCGGGCATGACAATGAGCTATTCCAGAGGCAAATGAAGATTGATGGGTTTGCTCGAGACGATGAGTCAGAGGGGTCCGGGTGCATCCTTAGCACCTTGTGGAACTCGAGGTTACATAACCGCAAACAAACCTACTCACGTGTGTGTGTTTTCTCATCAGTCAGCCATAGATTGACTGGCAACAGACATGACACAGAGCACACGATATTTGTACCTTGGCGTCCTCCCAAAATAAATACAGCGATACCATCCGCTGTTCGCTGTTCGTCCATCGAGCAATCGCCTGTCTAAACATGTCAACAGCATGCCACAATAACAGCACGCAAACTACAACCATCAACACCGGGCAACATTCCAGGGTTCGACGAAATCCGACCGGCCCCTGAAATCCGACCTCTACGTCCGTGACAGCTCACAAAGTCAGACACACAAGCTGTGCGCACGGAGGGCGTGCATCTGCAACACACTAGCTGGGCGCCGCGGACCGGCTACCTATCCAATTTCGGCGGCCCGCCCACCTTCGTCGCACAGAGGCACGGGTCATCTGTTCTCCCTTCGCCTCGCTCCTACGCCCTGAGTCGGGAGTTCCAGGTGGGTCTCACTGCCCCACGGCGCCGCGCGGACAACTGTGACCTACCTGGATGTTGGTGGGGTCGCTGATGTGAGCGGCCAAGTCCAGAGTGTCACCGACAGGTCATACCCCGCTGGTAGCAGACGCGGTCGGCAGCGCAGACCGCGAACGTCCGGTCACCGTTACTGAAAGTGAGGAGATAGCGGGTTAGTATACGACCAATATGAACGAATGTAGATGCAGTGACTTGACGTTGGATACAAATATCGGTGAGAAAATAGGATGAAAATGTCAAGGCATATAATTCAAAACAAATAAGTAATTAGCTCAGCGGAGATAATGGTGCATTGCGAGTTGTAATATCACAAAAACGCAACAACAAATTGAGAAAACATTGCTCGTTTAGCTCACATATCATGAACCGCTCGATCTATCAAAAAACATCCGTCTATTCTATGCTTAGCGGCAACAAGTCCGCTGCACGAGTGAGCCCGCTCAGCAGCCGAATCGTCGTACCAAAGCCGGGTGTTCAACACGACTCAAGCCGGACCTGACACAAGCAAAGGTGTAACTCCATACAACCCGCTCAGCACCAGTCCAACAGATCGAGGAGCATAGTCAGCGGGTTAGACGGGGACAATACCTATACCTCAGTCCCCCTTCCTGTTCCCTGAAAGTCACGAGCACCTATTGACGCAGCCCCAGCCGAGGCGTCGGTAGGCTCTCTGCCGTGACCGCGTACCGTCGCCGGCCGACTCCCAGCAGGGACACGCCACCGGCCGCGGTCGGGACGGACCCGTTACTCGGTCGGCGCTCGGAGTAGCTGGGAGCGCGCGTGTCTGCCCGCGGGCACGGCGCTGCGGCGTGCCGGTGGTGGGTGAGGCGGGTAGGAGGGCGTGGGAGGAGGTATGGAGGAGGCGCGGCAGGCGCCAGGCAGTGTAGGTAAGTTGGGGGAGGCGAGGTATTCCGAGAGCTTGTCTTGCTGCCGATGACTCGGACCACGCTTCAGTATGAAAACCTCGAGCATCCACCCTGTACGTTAAACAGGTATTGAGCCTGGACAGCATTTCATAATGAGTTGGAGAGCCAGGGCAGTCAACAAATATGGATATTAACAGTAAGCACATGTGAGCACGATGTGGAATCGTTACATTCGAACATTCCTGCGCAACGTCGTGCCATAGTGTGCGGTGTACCCAGCCGGGAAAATGCAGTACGAGGTATATGCAGTCCTTGCAATCTGCTTCAGCGAAACCAAATGAATCCACACACCACTCGTCACTCCGTGGTATGCCTGGCACATGTGACCGGCGACCGAGACCACCGCGTCACCCTCTGCTCCGAACTCGGAGCACCACGGCCTGACCTCAGGAACGCCAGCCGTGACCTCAAGAACGCCGCTCGGCCTGGCCGCAGTGGTGATCTGGTGATCTCGTTACCGATACTAGAGCGCAGTTCCCGGAGGAAGACGTGGCAGATTAGCAAGATGAGCGAGAACACAGCGCACTCAAACATGTCCGCGTATAGAAACCGAAATACAGCTGTGAACTGCACCTTATGCTGATCCATGAAGGAGAAAGAACACGAAGCGGTGAACACCAATCTCCGTGCTGAGGTCTGAATTCCAGCAATGCTAAAATCAACATCTGTGCACTAGAATGTCAATGATTTCACTTGCATAGAATGTGTTGATTTAAAAGCAACGTAATGGCGCACCAGCGGAATCCGGACTTCACGAAGGCATTTGAAGCCCTAAACACGATAACTTAGCATGGATACTGCGAAAACTAATGTAAAAATATTACCTATATTATTTGACTCACCCTCGTACAAAACAGCATAAGAACTAAAACACGATCCAGATGCAACAGTTTAGGAGCGATTTTACCGCGAATCACAGCTGAGGTCATCCTATTTCTGGCCCTCGCCTACAAAACAAAAACACCCGGCAGAAAACATGCCAATGTTATCATTTACAGCAGAGTTGTTTGTGCCTTTTATATTTCAAAAATAAGTGCTCGGCAAGAGACTCAAGGCTGTTGGCGCCGTGCATATGTTCCGAGCTCCCCGGTGCCAAAGTCAATAACCCAGGCGTCCACATTTGGCCACCCCACAGGTCATTGGCAATTCTCCTGTACTTGTCCAATGCCAATCCTTCACTGATTGACGCAGGTTGTAAGGCTGCATCACTCACGGCCTAATTTGTGGCATTGCCGTATGCATGGCGTCCTGGCAAAGACGCCGTTTCATGGTTTATCCGTCTTAGCAGTCACTGTTTCGTCACGTATCTACAATCTAGTATCTACTATGTCCCTCCTCAGCACGACCGCAATTGCCCAGCTCCATTTCACTCTGCCCTCCCGCTCTCACCCTCATCTGCCGACCATGGACACTCCTACCGACCGCTCCCTCTACCGACCGTCCGCCGAGCCGACGGGGTCACGCCGGGTCACGGTAGCGTCTCGACTCGACTGGAGAGGTCGAGGCGTGGAGATCGGCCCGCCGAGCGTGCGGTCCGCGCACTGCCAGAGGCCATCCCCGCCGCACGCCACCCGCACACACACGGGCGATTCGTCTTCACTGGAGAAAGTCGAACGGCGGCGGCGATGGTTATGGAGGGTGGGGATAAGGAGGAACGGTCTGTATGGGCTCTCTGTAGAGAGAAACCTTCTGCGGCACCGGAAATGCACCCACATCCGCCCACTACAGGGTGCTGAGATAGCCTCACCGATACAGACACACCCAAATAAGTCACGCGGAGGCCAGAGGCGCGCCGCGGACAATGGTCAGTGGTCACCCCAGCCGTCACCCCAGACCATCGACTGACCGACGGACGCCGGCTGGTAGACAGCGGCCGCTGCCAAACTTCCGGCGGCAGTCGCGCGGTCGGCCAACAATGCGCCGTTATTACGCCACCGGGAGCCGTCACGGCAGACTCACGGAACGCGTCACGGCAGACTCACGAGACGCGACACGGTAGTCGGATCGGAGACCGAAAGGCGCTCGGTGTAGAAAAGTGTCACGTGACGGACATCCTGTGGCCTTCTGCACCAAGGGTCCCTGGCATTGTTCGGTGTCAGTGCAGCGGGGCCGGGGTAAGGGTGGAGAAGGGTTACAAACGCCAACGTAACAGTGACGCAGCAGGATCAGAAGCGATGAGCACCGAGGCGTTCGGCTGAACCCATCAGTCCCGCCCGAACCCCTGGCACAAACCACCCAACTCCCTGCCACCAGCTTAGAGCCGGCAAGCTCAAAGGCAGCGGCTGGGTCTATGAAGCTACGCTTAAGCCATTTGGCCGTGCAAACGGCTTCATCCGCGGCCATCATGGGTGTCGTGTGCAAGCATCCAAACGGCTGAGCAATACCGCATTCCAGCGGCTACCAGCGTGCAGTCGGGGAGAGCCAGCCGAACTGTGAACACGTGTAAACAATAGAGCTGAAATCCTTCCTAGTGACGTGCTACATGGATTGAGAAGTAGCAAACTGCGTGACATATACCGAGGAGTCATATAACGGAATGCGTTCAGTTTATGAAGTCTTGGAGCAATGTAGCGGCTGAAAAGACCAATGGATAGCAAAATTCGCCACAAAGTTCCAAAGTAGCACGGACGGTGATTCAAATTGCGTCACATTTTTAGAAACACAACATAAGGAAGCCAGAAGAATCGATGGGCCACGGGTGAACTATGCGCATTGCAGCAAGCAGAAGGGCAGGCGACAGCGACAATAAACTGAATCATTTGCTTCAGTCGGTCGCCGTTCTGGACTTAACAGCCGTAGGGTTGGTCAATGGTCAACGGCGTGGTCGTGCACATAAAACTCAGCGATCAAAAGTCGGTTATCACCTAGCTTATCCAACTTCAGCTTCACATCTCAGAGCAACTATTAAGAGCTCGAAAACTAACAACGAACTACTATCATAGTCGCTCCCACGTCAAAATGGCCAATCTCCGCCACGTTTGACACCCGTTCGCATT
Source organism: Amphibalanus amphitrite (assembly GCF_019059575.1). Lineage (NCBI taxonomy): Eukaryota > Metazoa > Arthropoda > Thecostraca > Balanomorpha > Balanidae > Amphibalanus > Amphibalanus amphitrite. Next base: position 101,907 of record NW_024882576.1, read on the forward strand.
TAACAGATCAGTCTACTGTCCAACAATGACAAGCCCTCTGCCCTTCAGCAGCTACTGTGCGAAATTTAACGAAGCACCGCCTGAAACACTAGTCAGTAGTCACACTCCCCTGATAAAATCTTATATCAGATCGATTTACTGCGAGAATCCCCTCAGGAATCGCCGCTACATACAGCGTCTGTCCCATAAACCGACATCAGCCACTCCCAATAGCGCCCACACTGTCATAGTGCGTTACCTCCCGCGTCTCACAGCTCACGTCCGAGGCACGGCGAACATTCCTGCAGAAGCCCGTCCCATGTCACCGTGCCGTTACGTGCCGCGTACGGCTGGCTATATGGTGCACGAACTGCAGGGCTGCGGAGTCGGAGTCGGTCGGAGTCGACAGTTGTGACCGGAGTCGGAGTCGGAGTCGGAGTCGGAGTCGATTTTAGAAACCCGAACCGGAGTCCGAGTCGGAGTCACCGAAAATCTGTCGACTCCGCAGCCCTGCTAGGTCTGCGGAGTCGGAGTCGGGAGTTGGAGTCGGTCGGAGTCGACAATTCTGCCCGGAGTCGGAGTCGGAGTCGGAGCTGGTTTTTGAAAGCCGGAGTCGGAGTCGGAGTCGGAGTCGCCGAAAATCCATCGACTCCGCAGCCCTGGCACGAAGGACCAGGACAGTGGACAACTGGAAACGTTGAGTCTGTTTTATAGAAGTGTTCTATCGTAGAGACTAGAGACGCACCCGTGAGACGTGACGAGACTCAGCGAGCACCATCAGTGCTGGGAGCGACCCACTCAAGATTTTGAAGGTTCTATCATGGTGCATGATTCGCTTCAAACTGATCGGTCGTCAACAATCATCGAAAATTAGTTTCATATTCCTGGTAGACTCAACAAGTTGATAATCACTACCTACGTTCAGCTGGTAGTCGCCATTTATTACCACCAAAGTCCCAGCCGTCACTGCCCCCATCAGCTTTCGTCAATCAAAGCCATTGATATGAAGTCGCCTGAAGTCACCAAATGGAATCACAGCCGTGACCAGCGTGCAGATAGCCACGCGCAATAGCGACGTCAAATTCTTCAGCGTCACCTGATAAGTGACGTCATGGGATGAGAGCAGCCAGGCGACGTCCGGTCGGCGGCCTTAATGACTCAGTAATGGCACATCGAGCATTGAACGCATTGAAAGTCGAATGTGACAATTGACATTGCGTGGAACGCCACATGCGACATTAGAAAGGCATAGTTTAAGAAAGGACGATGTAGAAATTCTCGATGTCCATCACTGATCCTGGATCAGCAGAGAAGAGAATCCTGATAATCCTGGATTAGCTGTTCGGTAGACTGGTCTATCTATCGCAGCTTTCAGATCACAGCTGCACACACGGAAGCTTCGTCACCCAGCGGATGTGCGAACGCAGGCAGGTAACTAACGCACCCAAATGTAGCCATCGGACCACAGCCAGCCGTCACTAGCCACGGCGCCGCCACTTCCGCTCACGACCCGTGGGCGGGGGCGGCGGACGTGTGGGCGGGGGCGGCGCCGAGGGCGGCGGCGGCGGCGTTCCGATCCGCTGAGTCTCCGAACGCGCCCGTTCGGCCCGGCCGACGGTGGACAGAGGGCCGTGGTGGAACAGCCGGTCGGCGGCCGTCCTGCGCCGTCACGTCGCCGGTGGTAATTATACAGAGCCCGGCCGGCGACCCTGCGACCGCAGACACCGTCCGGCGCGACCCGGCGGCGGCAGGGGCGGGCCCGGCGCCGTGGGGACGTCTCCCGCGTGTATATTGTAAATGTAGAGTGTAGTCCACAGGGCGGAGACGCGTCCGATAGTCCTGTCATCAGTGGTCGCCGCCGGCCGCCACAGACCGGCAGACGGAAGGACAGAGCGACAGCGGCAGCGGACGGACGATAGTAACCCACAACGGGCAACGGACGATAGTAAAACGGACGATAATATTCCAATAACGGAAGCAGTTCGGTACAACCCCGCCCGGAAATGAAGCCACCGACGGCGGTCGTTCAACCGTCAGTCACGGCTGAGCCGGCAGACACGGCCGAGCCGGGCAGACATATAGTCTCACGGTCTCACGGCAAAGAAGTGTCAAAGGACGGTGCCGCCGGAACCGAAGCCGCCAGCCGCTGACGTCATACGAGCGTGCGGACTACTGCTTTACACACATGACAACATAAATCCCTTGTCTGATTTGTTGACAAAGCCTACACACCAGGCCACCATGCGTCATCCAGGAAGCCGAATTACGCATTAATGACGCGTCATAACAACCACGAACAAAGGGCTGGCCGACAGCTGCTGGTCCATCGTGCTGGAAGCTCGTGATTCAGAACTCAGCGGCTCAGGATGACCGGGACGACGCTCCTCTTCCTGTCTTCACATTCAAATTCTGGCGACATTCCCTGTTCCGCTTGTTGACGTCCGTTGGCAGACGGGCACACCTGTGTTAACTCAATCCCCCTGGAGGGGAGGGGAGGGGAGGGGAGGGGAGGGGAGGGGGGCCTGCACACCTGCGCGTACTCCCAAGTCCCACCACGTTCACACCGATCGAAAACGTCACAGCGAGTCACGTGACTCGCACGTCCGGCGGCAGACCCACGTGACTGAGCGGCATGCCGGCCTGACACTCACTGGACAGTCACGTGATCGATTTAGCGACTGTTTGCGCGCCGTCTGACACCAATAAGTACTGGTGAACCAGCGACTGGCGCATGCTGACAGCAGGGCCTTGCAGTCCCGGACAAATCCAAGGACGTGACCGGTTATACAGGCCCCGTCGTGGGGAAGGGGCTGACGGGCGGATCGGGACCCGGCTCGAACGTAGCTAACCGGCGACAGCAGACGACGGAGCTACCGGCGGAGCTGGGTTACGCAATGTTGACAACTCGTTACCGCTGCTGACCGGCGACAGCTGCTGATGAAGTTCCCTTCACCTCCTATACCAAACCACTATTGGATAGGAACACACAACACTCCGTGCGCTACCTGTCTTCCCCAAAACCGCTCAACAATGACAACTGTCATACCCGACACATTTACCCTCCAGGCAAAGACGCACCGTCACCCTTCCCCCCCCCCCCCCCTCCTTCACTGACAACTGTCATAGCTCATAGGTACCCCACACATTCTCCCCAAACAAAGACGCCCCGTCACCCTTCTCTCCCCTCCCTCAATGACAGCTGTCATTTAGTGAAGGGAGACTCGTGAGACAATCGTCCGAGCGAACGCGCGGCACCTCTCAGACTTTCGCTGACGGCACCGCTCGCCTGTGATGCTGTTTGTTGTCTCGGGGGCAGCCGAGGGTGACCGGTGCCCGTCAGAGCCGGGGGACTCCACCCTAGTCATTCTCAGGATTGGTACGTTCAGAGAACAGTACTTCATGGATGGAAAGGACTACGACGCAGGAAGCGGAGGAAGACAGCAGCGGAGAGCCCCGAGTAGAGAAGATGAATGAATAAGGTGGTGAGCAGTAGTAGGTACTCATAGGTACACAACATGACCCAAGGTTTGACTGTTGCAGGGGTTCGTCGCTGAAGAAAGTTAAGGATTGCAAGGTTTTGACAGTTGCATCTCTTGGCAATAACCTGATTTGTGTCCCTTCAAAATATCACCTGACATATTCATGACAAGAAAATTCCTATTTTAGCAACCTTCGCTAGCTACATTCCCGTGGGCTAAACAAGTTAAGAAGTTCCTTATTACCGAAAACCAGCGACTAACTTCCCGTCAAAAATTCCAAAAAGGGTCGTAGCCCTAACCGCGGTGAACCGGTAAACCACAAGGCAGTAACTGTGAATACTACTGTGAACTGTGAATAACTGTGAGTACTCTGTGAATGGGAAGCGTTCCGTTCACGGCATAACATCTTATTTAAGCGTTCTCCTTCTGTTACGTCCCGTCTCACCAAACACCTTCTGTTACTCAGTAACAGAACTCCGTTACTCCGAACTCCGAACTCTGTTACTCCGCGAGAACGCTTCCCATTCACAGAGTGCTCTGTCCAAAACATAATATACAAGTTAAATAGTCTCAAGTAAATGAGTCCCAACAAAGGAAGGTGGCAGAACCAAATCAGTAGATTGTAGTAATGCCAAAAGTCCAGTACACTCAGATGCCTCTATTCACACCCGTACCCGCTCGTGTCCCGGAGCGCACTGCCCGGCTTCACCACATTAGCCTAGATCATACCTCTGTACACGTCATATCACGTCATATCACGTCATTCTGAACCCTAGACAAAGGCTGATCAATTTCTCCCTCCGCCGACTCACCGGCGCCATAAGACCCTGGCTCGCAATACGACGCGCACCATCATCGCTCGAACCACGCAATGACTAAGACACAGACTACACCTCACCCTGATCCTCAAGATCATCACTTCCGCTGCTGCTGTTTAACGCATCAATCGGCACCACGTGGCCGAAGAAGTCAGGCGGCCGCCGATTACGCTGACCTCGGCGCACCACCCTTTCGCCGCTGTCGCTCTCAGACCGGCCGCACTCACCACCCGCATCATCAGCCTCCTCCACCGGGCGCCCCGGCGCGCCATCGCCCTCATAACCGAATGTCATGACGACCGGGGACCCGGCACGGTCCTCCTCCGCTTCCTGTGGGCCCCCGCTGCCCCGGTCGAGGGTCCGAGGGCCTGCTGCTAGTCCCCCGGTGTCACCGCAGTGGCGGAGGTCTCTGATGTGCCAAGGCACGCCGCCCACTTCAACCACCTGCGGCGACACCACGCCAGACACCGTTCCTCGAACCGACCGCTCGGTGCAGCGGGTGCCCGGCCGCCTCACCCACACGGCGTCCCCCACCTGGAAGTCACCCTCCCGCCGGGCTGGCGGCCGTCCTATCACGGCCTCCTCGGACGCTCCGGCGGTAGCTCTTTGTCTCACGGCGTCCCTCACAGGGTAGCGGTAGATGCCGTTGGCGGGCGCCTCAGCCGCCGTCCCGCCGTCACGGGGCGTGATATTGTACAGGTGCACGGCCTCTCCGATGCCACACTTCTTCCGCGCCGCGATCACTTTGACACTGCGGTGGTTCCGCTCCACGATGGAGTTCCCGCTGGGGCGATGCACTGCGCGGAAACGCAGCAGCACTCCCCAGCGGGCAGCGAAAGCGGCGAACTGACGACTGCGGAAAGCGGTGTCGTTGTCCGCCAGAAGCTCAGCCGGTGCGCCTCGCTCCGCGAACACTTGTTCGAGTTCACTCGTGACTGTCGCCGCGTCCGACCGCCGCAGCAGCCTCCACACACAAAACCGTGACGGGCCACAGTCTATCACCGACAAGTAGGACTGACCACCGTAGTGCGTGACATCGATGGCCAGCCGGTCCCACGTCCCCTCCACAGCCAGCGACCCGTGCCTCCAGGTCACCGGCGCCGGGTCAACCGCGCGGCAGACGTCACAGGCCGTCACCACTTCCCTGACCACTTTCCGGGAAATCGACGATGACACATCCCGACGCGCGAAATACAGCGTTCGTCGGACACCCGGGTGACCCGCCCTGACATGTACGTCAGTGACGGCCTGTCGGAAGTCCACGGTAACGGCGCCGCCGCCGTCTCCCACTTCCGATCCAACCACTGCCGCTGCTGCCACTGGCTGTCCATCGCTCGGCCGCTGGTCCGCTGGCTGCGAGTCCTGACGCAACCACAGGGACGGCACTCGGGTCAGCGTGTCCGAACGGTTCTGAGACGAGCGGACTAGAGACACGGTGAGAGAAATGCCCAGCTCTGCGACCAGCTGCCTGATGACGTCGACCCGCCGGCGGATAAGCATCTCTCCATGTGCCTTGGTTCGCAGTCTCGCGCGCCCGCTCAGAGCGTCGCTGACCCACCGGTGAACAGTGGCGGAGTCCGTCTTCAGCTCGATGGTCTTCATGTCCCACGCCAGGGCCAGGTTGATGCCCCGCACGGCGGCGTCGAGCTCCGCCATGTTGATGTGGGTGGCCTCGTCCCGGCGGAGCCAGCACGCGTCCTCGATGACGTCACCTCCCTCGCTCTCCAGCACGACGCCGGCGGCTATCGAGCTAGCGTCCGTCCACAGTACGGCGCGGTGCCCAGTCACGCACCACTGCCCACGGGCCGGGTCCTCGCTCGCCAGTCGCTCAGCCACGTGCTTCAGCTGTTCCCGCAGGGCCGCGTCGTGTGTGACGTCATCCCACCCGCGTGTGAGAGAGTTGACACGACGCTTCAGCCACGCTGTCGCTGGTCTCAGCCAACCGCAGACCGGCAGGTGCGCCACGATACGACCACACCATGAAAACACGGAGCGCCGCGTCATTGCCGCGGGCGGTGAGCCGACTGGGTTGTCACGCCTCCAGGCCAGCCCACCCCCGACTGGCTCCACACGCAGTCCCAGCAGCCGCGCTCCGTCCGCAGCCCGCTCCGGCGGCTTACACTGGAGCCCATAGCTCGCGAAGTGGGCGATCACGCGCTCCGCGCTCACCACGTCCTCATTGACGCACAGATCGTCGACGTACGGTATGACGGCGCCCTGCATCACTGGGTCCTGTTGCAGCACCGTCCGCACCACCGCCTTCATGATGAGAGGCGCGACGTTGAGCCCGAATCCGACACGGGTAAGAGCGTACCTTTGGCCATCAATCACGACTGTCTGAAACGGCCACAGCCGACGATCGGTCCTGAGCTGCAAGTACGCCCTCTTCAGGTCGACGACGGCGACGTTGGCCCCGTGCCGCCGCCATTTCCTCAGCGTGTCGGCACATACGTCAGCGTCGGCCGTGTGTGCCTCCACATGGCTGTTGAGCTCGCGGCAGTCTAAGACTGGTCGTACTTTAGTCTTGTTCTGCTGTTCAACAGCCATGAGAGGGATCAGCCCACGCGGCGGCCCGTCCACCGTCTCGTCGTACGGCTCCAGCCAGCCGTTGTCGATCCATGTACGGAGTTCAGCATCAAACTCCTGCCGTGCCTCGGCCGGCACGCCGTACTGGGGGACACCGTTCCTCAGGCACCCTGGCTCCGCCCCGTTCCGCCACTTCCACGCCACCGTCCAGTGTTGACTTTTCGCGTCATAAGTGACCGTGAAGTCTCGCTCTTCCACGGTCAACGCCGGGGGCGTCACGGCGCTGCATCGCGGCGGCACCCCTCCCGGGCCCGGCACGGCCACGTCGGGCCTCTCGCTGGCACCGAACACCACATCGTCCGCCGCCCGCACTGTCACCCCGCCCAGCGCCGCGATGCCGGTCATCCCCACCAGCATATCCACGCCCAGTGGTTTGTCCGGCACTACCACGGCGCTGAGCGTCACCGCGGGCCCGCCGCTCTTCAGCTGAACCGCCACCTCCGTTACTCCGCTGCTTGGCAGCCGGGACCCGTTGACGGCCATTACAGTCACGCCGCACCGTCTCCAGCTCGCGCAGCACGACTCGTGGATGATGGTGCAGCTGCAGCCCGAGTCGATGACAGCCACTCTGCGCTGCCCATTCACCAGCAGCTGCACCGTCGGTAGCGCGCCTCTTACTCTTGGGCTGCCCGAGAGGAGGTTGGCGCAGACACCGCCTCTCCTGACGCGTTTCCCGGCATCCGTTCCGGGCAGCGTGCCGCGGCGTGTCCTGGCTGCTCGCACCGGAAACAGATGATGTCCGCTCTCCTCTCCGCCCGGCAGTCACGAGCGAAGTGACCGGCTCGACCGCAGCGGTAACACCGTGATGACGCCGGCGTGTGGCGGGAACGGGCCGGCGCAGCGGCGGCAGCGGCTGCAGCGACGGCATTCTCTGCCATCAGCGCCCGAGCCCGCTCCACCAGCTCGGCCAGCGTCAGGCTCTCCATGCGGCAGCCGGCCCTCAAGGTATGCCTCGCCGCATCCGGGAGACCGGCCACGAAGCCGCACATCAGCGCCGTGTCGCCGAGCCCGCCGAACAGGGAGGCCAGCCGCCGCAGGTCTGCCAGGTAGACGTCGACGCTCTCGCCGACACGAAGTCTTCTCGCCGTGAACTCCTCGTACGCCTGGAACTTATCCACAGCGAACGCCCGCAGCAGGGCAGCTTTGACGGCAGAGTACTGCAGCTTCTCCTCGGGCTTCAGCTGCTGGTAGACGCTGAAGGCTCCGCCGGTCAACCGCAGGGGGACGACGGTTTGAATGTCGGACACTCCGCGCAGCTGACAGACGAGCTCCGTCTTATCCAGCCACTCTTCCACAGAGGCGTTACCGCCATCGAACTCGGGGATTAGCCGCATGTCCAGCGCAGAACTTGCCACAGCGCTTTCCTGTGACATGGTCGCCGAAATAGCTTGTAGTAATGCCAAAAGTCCAGTACACTCAGATGCCTCTATTCACACCCGTACCCGCTCGTGTCCCGGAGCGCACTGCCCGGCTTCACCACATTAGCCTAGATCATACCTCTGTACACGTCATATCACGTCATATCACGTCATTCTGAACCCTAGACAAAGGCTGATCAATTTCTCCCTCCGCCGACTCACCGGCGCCATAAGACCCTGGCTCGCAATACGACGCGCACCATCATCGCTCGAACCACGCAATGACTAAGACACAGACTACATAGATACACACAAAATGGCAATAAAGCGCCCAAAAACATCATCGCTGACCGCTGATGCGTGCGCCCCGCCCCGTCTGTGATCTCGTGGGTGTGCGTCTCAGTCTAGAGTAGACCTACAAGCGATGCTATACCACCAAGGACCGCCCCACCGAGGGTCTCGGAACCGGTCCGGATATATCTGGGCTCGGTCTCACGACATCACCGCCGATACCGGGTTCGTGAGAGAAGAGCCGGTAAAAACGGTCACCGACGCCTCACGAGACGGGCGAGCGCCGCGAGATCGCGGGATCTGGTCGAACTGGAGCACTGCCCGACCGGGCCCAGGCAGAGCTCATGCGACTGAGCGCTGGCTGGCAGAAGGCCAAATCAAACGATGACCGGTGGAGAGGGAGGGGTGGACTGAGCGGAGTTTCTCAGTGAAATGCAAGCGGAATTCGGCAGGTCTTTGCTGAAGTGTGTATCATTGAACGAAATCCGCAGGGTAAGGCACCACAAGACAATAGACAACTGCTGTGAGCCTGTGAGTGTCACCGACTCAGGGGCAGTGCTTGACTGGAGCGACCCGACCCTACCCTGGAGATGCCCTCAAGGCACGAGTCTACCTCGGGCTCATCCGACACTCACCTGCTATCCGCGCAGTCCTGACGTCTTTATGCTCTCTCCTGTGTTATCCACTTGCGTCTCTTTTCTCCTCCCGCACACCACTCTCCACCAGCCACCACCGCACGCCACTCTATCCACAGAGCACACACCACACTCTGACCCGCGGCCAGCGACCAACTGCGCGTACGTGGGAGCGCGGCACGCGGCCCAGCCGCCGGTACGGTCTCTGACACGGTCGGCCGCGCCGCGCACCTGGCACCGCCGGCCTGTGCCGCGGCGCATCGGCCGACGAAGCGGTGTCAGAGGCTGGCCGCGATACCTGCTGATAATTGGACCGGCGGACCGTCGGACCACGAACCACGGGCCACGGACCGGCGGACCGCGGGTGCCGGCAGACGGCGCGGAGGTGAGTCTAAAGACGACGCTGGAAGGCCGGCAGATGCCCACTGGCGGCCCGTTCTCAGTCTCAGTCTCGTCCTCCTGTGAAAGGGGAAAAGATATTAAACACGTCACTTCAACCCGCCCAAGCCCTTGGGAACTCCTCACTTTCAACAGGGAACATACATCACGACCGATGCTAGTGCTAGCGGGAAAACGTGTTACCTACGTACCAGTACCACAGCCATGGCTTGCTGACAGTGATTGGCTTCATTGCAGAACAAGAAGTAGCTTCCCGAACGTTGATACCTTGTTTTATCGAGGAACGCCTTCACTCCAAGCCTTATTATGAATTAGAAAATGATGAGAAAAGATGGCATCAAATAATAAATATGATTCCAAAATTGAACATTCGCCTTATCACATAGAAGACGTTTGTGAACCAGTTTTGCTTCGCTGAACCATTTTTCGCTCCCCAATTCTCACGCCGAAATTATGCGCGTAGGAAGTGGAACGGAATGCAGCCACAGGCCCGCGCGTATTCTACTAATGACTCGGTGACGTCGGGCGCCGCGTTCGGGATAATATGCTGAGACAGTTCGGTGAAGTGGAAGCCACGAACAAATGTGAAGCGACAACGTTCCACCGAGGTCCCTTTCGAGCGACTCAATCACCAAATCATGGGAGCGTCTCGAAAGAGCGACAGGAAACTCCCACGCTCAACAATGTTTTCTGAAACGACAAATAAATGCAGCAGGCAGTTAGCAGCACAAGAAACTAGGACCGTAATTCGACGTCCGCCGGCCGTCGTCGCCAATTATCAGCCCCAGGCATGGCGGCCCAACTTTCAATCACTTTATTCGACAACAGACGGAAAGACGACAGTAAGAAGCATGCTGCTATGTTATAGGTACACTCAAGATTACTTTACTTATAGGTACACTATCCATTAGGGTGTGTCATCAGTAACAGAACCAAATGCCGTAAAGAAATTCCTTGGCACTGAGACCTGCAAACACACGGCATAGCAACCGTTTTTGCAAAAAATTAAAATTCGTGCGGCGCCAGCCGTTCAAAGTTTTGGCGCCCGGCGTTGCAGTCTCCAATGCTGAGCGTCACCCAGCACTGCGAGTAACACCAAGTATTGCAGCAGGTAATAATGCAAAATAACTACCGCTGAAAATGATGCTTTTGAGCGCTTCTAAGGCTGATTGTTGCAAAAAGCATGTCATTAGAGTGTCCAATTACTGTTTTTATTGTGCTCAATGAATTAAATCGAGCATTGCTACTGAAACTAAAGAAAAAAACTGCCCGATTTTGAGAAGCGGGCGGGGTGGAACTGGAGGCGGAGACGGGAAGTGACTCAGATTCGTCTTCTGAAAACACCGACTCCGTGGCATCCTCTGGGCGGTGCTTCTTCTTCTTCTTCTTCTTCTTCAGCATGTCATCTCGTGTGACCCGGCCCGTCTCCACCAGGAAGTCCCGGATGAGTCCAGCCTCGGTGGAAAGGATCTCCCTCAGCGTCGGCAAAGGGCCCCACGGGCGGGTCCGTGGCCCCTGGTAGGCGGGGTAGTCGACCAACAGGTGTTTGGCCGAGTCCGGTTCGTCGCAACGGACTTTCTCGTCAGACTCGGCCGGACCAAGTCGGAATCGGGTGTCTCCGGTGAGTGGGGAGCAGCTCACGCGGAGCTGTGCCACTGTGATCGACGCTCGGCGGCCCAGTTCTCTCTCCGTGGCCCAGAGCGCCACATCGTCCGCATTCGCAGATGTGTACCTCCAGTTCCCGAGCCGCAGTTATAGCCGGTCATACGAGCCTGCAGGGTTAGCGTCCGATGGCTGCGTTGGTCCTTCAGGAAGACAGCCTCCTGCTGAGTGACTCAGTGGGCGATGAGACTTGTGCACCTGCTCTGAGAGTTGCATTTGCATTTGGCGATATCCAGGAGTTGTTGAATTATGCAGTGGCGGCGCTTTGTTCCTTCCTGTGTCTCTGGTGTTTTGTTCAGAAGTCTGTAGGGCTGTCTGTAGGGCTTATAGCAGTCCCTTTTGATCACTTTCGTCGTGTGTTTTACATAGATCGCGAACAGGGATTCCTTCATTAGTTCAGAGTTGCCTTGTCCTTTTTTCGCCACGGCCCTAAATGCACTATTTGTTGGATTTCTTCTTTGAGCACTCAGCCACCTGACATAACTGAAGGCCTCTGCTTTAGTCAGCAGTCGCTGTTGGGACAAAAGTGCCGGCTGTCCTATCACGAAATGTTTTGTACGCGGCCGTGTCACTTTCGGCAGGGCCCTATGCTATCCGGATCATAACTCACGAGGCGAAAAAAACGTAGCTGATTAGGAAATGCCCATACGACAATTATAGCACGACACAGGGAACCAGCAAAGCGCCGCCACTGCACAATTCAACAACTGGATATCGCCAAATGCAAATGCAACTCTCAGAGCAGGTGCACAAGTCTCATCGCCCACAGTCACTCAGGAGGAGGCTGTCTTCCTGAAGGACCAGCGCAGCCATCGGACGCTAACCCTGCAGGCTCGTATGACCGGCTATAACTGCGGCTCGGGAACTGGAGGTACACATCTGCGAATGCGGACGATGTGGCGCTCTGGGCCACGGAGAGAGAACTGGGCCGCCGAGCGTCGATCACAGTGGCACAGCTCCGCGTGAGCTGCTCCCCACTCACCGGAGACACCCGATTCCGACTTGGTCCGGCCGAGTCTGACGAGAAAGTCCGTTGCGACGAACCGGACTCGGCCAAACACCTGTTGGTCGACTACCCCGCCTACCAGGGGCCACGGACCCGCCCGTGGGGCCCTTTGCCGACGCTGAGGGAGATCCTTTCCACCGAGGCTGGACTCATCCGGGACTTCCTGGTGGAGACGGGCCAGTCACACGAGATGACATGCTGAAGAAGAAGAAGAAGAAGAAGCACCGCCCAGAGGATGCCACGGAGTCGGTGTTTTCAGAAGACGAATCTGAGTCACTTGCCGTCTCCGCCTCCACCCCGCCCGCTTCTCAAAATCGGGCAGCTTCTTCTTTAGTTTCAGAAGCCATGCTCGATTTAATTCATTGAGCACAATAAAAACAGTAATTGGACACTCTAAGGACATGCTTTTTTGCAACAATCAGCCTTAGAAGCGCTCAAAAGCATCATTTTCAGCGGTAGTTATTTTGCATTATTACCTCCTACAATACTTGGTGTTACTCGCAGTGCTGGGTGACGCTCAGCATTGGAGACTGCAACGCCGGGCGCCAAAATTTTGAATGGCTGGCGCCGCACGAATTTTAATTTTGGTGGACTCGGATATGGATGAAAATTCATTATTGATCAATGTGCCAAGGAAAAACCTTACGGCGTTTGATTCTGCGAGAATCACCCCCTCGATGACACACCCTACTATCCATGGCATACAACAGTAACAGGCGGTTTCGAGCAGGAAAATCAAGAAACTGATATTTAAAAAATGAGCAGCTGCTAATTCATTTTAAAAATGTCCAATAAAGGTACCATCACTACCATACAGTAAGATCTTCAGCTGTAAAATTTGTGCTACTCATCATTATTGAGGACTTAACTGCACAATAAATAACTTACATGATTCCATTCCAATTCTAACAATCTCCTGTGGAGTACAGTTTGAGTTCTCATGAACTTGAAGTTGAAGTTGAAGTTGAGCATTAGTGAGCTGTAGTAGACTAGGTCTATTCAATGCTCACATCGAGCCGGACTAGGAAATGAGCCATAAGGTCAGTTGTGGCGTGAGGATGCAGGTTTGGCAGCCCTGTGTTGGTCTAGTCTTCGTTTGAACATGTTTGTAGAAGTAGCCTCCACCACATCTCTAGGCAATCCATTCCAGTCATTAACTACTCTGTTTGAAAAGAACTTCAGCCTGTATAGATGACTTGATCTGCCTTTTTTCAGCTTCAGATGATGCCCTCTCGTGCGGTCTTCGTGGTCGACTTCAAAGAACTGATCACTGTCCACCTTAACCTTCCCTGTCAGGAGCTTGTATGTTTCAATGAGGTCGCCTCGACGCAGTCTGTCTTCTACGCTAAGAAGTCCAAGACTGCGGAGGCGCTCTGGGTAGGGTGTGCTCCTTAAAGAGAGAGAGAGAGAGAGAGAGATTTCTATATTTGCAGACTCGAGGTCCAATAAAAAAGGTACATGTAAGTAAAAGATCACTGATCAGTGATCGGCTATATGCTATATATTTGCAAACAATGCAGTGGACCAGGTCTGTCGAATTGACGACAAAAAGCGAAGATCCCCATGAAATAGGGATGCGATGATGCCATTGCGTGATTGTTAAAGGTTTTACAAGCTTTGTCGCCCTCCTTTGAACTTGTTCCAGCAGCTTGATGTCCTTTGCAGTGTACGGGCCAACAGCCTGCATACCATATTCAAGATGTGGGCGGACGTAGGTGGTGAACAGAGGTTTGAAGTTGTCGAGATCCAGTCTATCAAATGCTTGCTTTAGCATACGTAGGGCCGACATACCCTTAGAAGCAGCTTTCTGGCAGTGGACTGATGGCTTCAAGTTGTTTGTGATGTAAACTCCTAGGTCCTTCTCCAGGGTACTGACTTGTAGTTTTTTACTGGTTGTGCCATCTGACATGAAGTAGTCTACACTTGGATTGTTCGAGCCACAGTGCATCACTTTACATTTTGCCTCATTGAATCTCAAAAGCCAGTCCTGAGACCATTTCTGCAGAAGTGATATGTCTTGTTGGAGAGTCTCAGCGTCCTGTTTTGCTTGAATAGGCCTGTATATCTTGGCGTCGTCCGCAAACATTTTCATGTTGCTGCGCACAAGATCTGGCAGCTCATTGACAAACATGATGAACAGGACTGGTCCCAACACTGACCCTTGGGGGACCCCACTGATGACTGAACACCATTCAGAGTGATCTGTCCCTACCACCACTCGTTGTCTTCTGTTTGTCAAAAATGCACTAATCCAAGACAATACATTTCCCTTGATACCATATCCGTAGAGTTTCTTCATCAGTCGCTTGTGGGGTACACTGTCAAATGCTTTTTGATAGTCCAGGTACAATATATCCACACCTCGTCCTTCATCAATAGCTTTCGTCCAGTGTTCGAGGGCCTCCAGCAGGTTGGTCTGACAAGACCTCTTGGATACAAAACCATGTTGTTGTTGGCTCAGGAGGTTGTTTCTCTCGAGATGAGCTGTCACACTCCTTTTAATCAACCTTTCCATCACTTTTCCAACTTGGCTGGTCAAGCTTACAGGTCTGTAGTTCCCTGGTTTATTTCTGTTACCTTTCTTGTGGATTGGGACAATATTAGCATCCTTCCAATCTTGTGGTAATTGGCCTTCTTGAAGTGACTTTGTGAATAACTTGTAAAGAGGTCGAGTTAGCTGCTCTGCACACCTCTTCAACACAATGCTGGGGATACCATCAGGACCAGGTGCTTTTTGTTCACATAAGTTGACAAGTTCGTTTCTGATTGATTCAGTAGTCATCTCAATGTCTGTGATGGCTGCCTCAGGTTGCACGCGCTCCTCGAAGTCTGGTAGAGGAGTATCACCCTCTTTCACAAAAACAGATTTGAAGAAATCTTGCAGGGCTTCAGCAGTTTCTTGATCATTTGAGGTCAAGCTTGTACCATTTTCAACTGCATGTATAGCTGGTTTGACCTTCTGCTGGCTCCTGATGTACTTGTATAATTGTTTTGGATTTTGCTTGACTGTTCTGTTGTTACTTGTTAGTTGTTACCCTCTAAAAATGTTCATAAAAATCACGAAATACCTACCTAGCTGTAGTTTGATTGGGATTTCTAATTAAAGCAATACCATAGCATTACCTACTGAGAATTAAACTAATTTACCTATAACTTATAAGCTGGCAAGCATTGCTCGGTCATCCCAATCCAAATCACATTGCCCAATTCTGTTGATGAATAATGCAGGTGAAAAAGAAAAACAAATGAGATAGTAATTGCAATTTCAATTCAAATTCGCAAACAACTAGCTGTAGCAGCTTAGCAAGTCACATGGCAAGTCACAGTCAGGAAAGGGCTGAAATTGAAATGAAAATATGAATGAATGCTGAAATGCTTCATGTACTAAATAAATGACCTCTGACGTATCAAAATACACGTATGACAAATTTTTACATACTTTATGGAAGTACTTACACAACTTGACCCAACTTTTATCTGTCAAAAAGCGATGAACCGGATGAACCGACCGGTTTATATAGCCTTGAACCGACCCAACAATAATGATAAGGTACGACCGGTAAGACGAAAGCAAAACAAAACAACGAAAACAATTATGAACCAGAAACGAAACATTTGCGCAGAGTTAGCTACCAATCAAAAGAAGAAAGCTGCTACTAATTAAAAAATCGTCGTATATTTCGTGCTGCATGCAAATAAAGTCAAGTGCGAAAATAATAATCACATTATTTGCCCTTCTCAGTCCCTCACATTCATTTCAATTCATCATACCCCGTTTTCAGTTTCCTAAAAAGTGAAATAGTCCCAAAATTCAAAGTTCAATACTTGCTCGCCGATTGAGGATTTGATTATAAAATGTCCCAGTGAAATGCCCGTACTGAGGAGCCTGAGGAGAAACTAGACAGGCACAGTAGGTACTACAATTTTGTTTTGCATATCATTCAGCGTCCGTTATTTATATTATTTCATTGTTATTTTAACAAATATTAAATATTTTTTTACGGGTTCACCACCAAAACCGGCATCTCCATTCCTGATGTTCATCCCGAGAACAGGCAGAACTCGCTGCATCCCCTTACCATACCACTGATCCCCGAGGCGAAGACATTGGTTCCCATTTTTTGAAATGTAAGAAAGTTGGTTCTAGAAACGTCAACGCATACGCACAGATAGGAATATATTCCACACACCTCGTTGACATTTGTACATTTCATCGGGGCAAACAATCACTCGTTATACTAACATCGTACAGCAAACACCACTGGATATAATTTCACACGTGACAAACATGCGTTCAACAGTCATGATGACAAAATCCTAACCATAGTACTGCAAATATACACTTTACTTCTAAATGGTATGTATGGGCGCAACTTATCTCCCCAATCGGTACACACTGGCCTATTTACTCCTCTTAAACGGTAATCAAACTCCATCTGAAAGCACACAACCCACGGCTGATGGAATACATACACACCGCAGCAGTCATCACACAGCGATACCAAGAATACCTCGCATTCATGCATTATAGTATAGGATAGGCTAAATGTTACACGGCAAACAACCGGCAAATCCCGCCCGTCCTCTGTACGAACCACGACGGCCCACTGGGCCAGAGCTCAAGTCCATGCAGCCACTCTTGTGACTGAGACCAATCTGAAGGGGTAATCAGTCACTACCCACAAGCTGCAAACGAACTTCATCACAGCCAGCCACCGGACCAGACGTCTCGGCGGCGCCTTCGACCGTCAAGAAGACAGCCGAGAGTCCCCTCCTCCTCCCCCCAGCCACTCTCCCCACCCCGTGTTCGCTTCTCCGACTGTAATCTCTCGCCAGCTTCGAAAGTTCTGACAGAGATCACACCACGGTCGTTAAGTCCCGATATCCATCTCTCTCACATCATTCTTCACCGTCGCGACGTTCAGCTTCCACGACCGTATGCGCCGTGACGTTGGTCCGCCTGCGCCGTGACGTTGGTCCGTCTGCACCGTAACGTCCGCCTTCACCATGACGTTGGTCCGTCTGCGCCGTGACGGTGTCCGTCTACGTCTGCTCGCCGGGTTCGGGCGGCGCCAGCTCTCCCAGCGTCGAGTCGGCGCACACCCAGGCGATGCCCCACTTCAGGTTGGTCAGCATGTACTTGAGCGCCTTGGTCCAGTGCTCCTCCGAGTTGAGCTGGATCCTGGGCACAGAGACGGCGGTGTTGGTGAGAGCGAAGTCAGTCACACTCCCCCCGACCTCAGTATGGCACAGTCGCGATTGTCATAGAGCATGGACGATGTATGGTTGGTCAGAAGTGATTAAATACGCAGGCACGCACCTATCCATCATAATTCAACCGATGACCAGCGATAGTTGCTGAGCTCAGTCTACCGCCTCCAGGCACAATATACCGAAATTCATGCCACCATTCAAGCCCTAAACCTACTGTATTCAATGGGTGGCGCTTTCTCGGACACCCTGTACTTACTTGACAGAGTATGCGGTGCCCGCCTGAGGATCCTCGATTTTCCCCTTTGAAACTCTGTACGGCAGACGGAACTTTGCATCGCCGGATTCTATTTTCTCCTGTGCACAAGGAGTAGAACGTCAAAGCTGGCCACATTTCGTCAAAAATCAAACTCAACGACAATTAGCCTTCATGGGTGCGACCTGCGACAACCGGAGCCTGACCTGCAGCTCCTGCAGACACTCGAGGAAGGCCACCATGGCGGCGTCAAACTTGGGGTTCCAGATGAACTTGAACCCGCCGGCGCCGTACAGCGGCAGCTCGCGGCCATCCGCCAGCACCTGAGCATGGGGAAAAGAGAATGGGACCGTCACGACACGGAGATACGATACTGATTTCTAAAAGGAGTCGTTCTGGCGCGAGGTTGGGTGTAGTTGATTCAATTCTATCAACAGTGTGGAGAATGTCCAACGACCCCGCCCCATGTCGAAAAGCGTACTGCTACGTTTACATCCGTATCATAAATCAAATCGTTATTAAAAATGTTACGCATGCTTCAATCAATGCAGTATCAGTAAGCGCGTTCAATCATGAACAAGTTCAGTCTCCTATTGATCAGTCTACCGATAGCTCACCTGCACATAAGAGTGGTTTCCGAAAGGCACGATCTTGTACTTTGAGAACTGGAGTCCGATCTTGCGCGCGAGTGCGGTGAGCAGGAGGGCGGTCTGTCCCCAGGCAGCGTTAATCTCCCACCAGTCGACGGGAACGCTGGGCAGGCGGCCCAGCCTGGAATCGGAAAATATCTAGTCAATGCGACTTTGTCACAATAGCGGTAGTAGCATGTTCGATGAGGGTCATCAAGACGCAACAAACTGGACGCCTATAGCCAAAACCGACAGATAAGTCGTTGTAAAGCCCGGAATGCAAACACAACTTATGTCATTCCACCTAGTTTAATCGATTGTTGAGGGTGAAAATTCCACACGCAAATATAACGTTGCAAAAAGTGTCAAAATACCGAATCACAAAGCTGAGAAAGCATGCCTTCCGCGCACCGGAAGTTGTTGATGGTGCCGAAGTGGCCACTGTGCCAGATGTGGAACGTGGCGTTGAAGACGTTCGTCTTCTTCAGCTTCTCCAGTTGCCGAGTGGTGTAGTCCAAGCGGTTGGACAAACTGCAGGAAATATATTCAATAATTCGCCAAGTAGACGACCGACGAAATATTGGAATCGAGGCGAGCCCATATGCGGGCCAGATGCGTAATATGGGCCAATTGTTATTGACATTTGCAGCTCAAAGACGAAAAAAGACTAAGCGTTTCCTGATCTAGACTAATTAAATTTACCTACCACCATAAATCTACCAAAACCACGACCAATTATCAGGTTTATGGACTATGCCTTGTCTGCAGTATGTGATCTATGCAAAGTTACTCCCTCGCTGCCCGCCCTACCTGCGATAGTCCTCGTCTGCAACGATGAGCTGTTTGCGGTATGTGCAGAACTCCCTCCAGAACTGCTCCTCCTCCTGTTCGAGCCGCTCCTTCTCCTTGTCCTGCTGCTCCAGCTCGTGCTGCAGCTGCTGCTCCTCCTGTTTGAGGGTGCGCAGCTCACCGAGCAGCTGCTGCTCCTCGGTGGCCAGCTGTGGACAGACAGCGGTGGTGAGCTCCAGTGCGGTCAGGTTGGCCGGCTCGGAGGGGAGAGGGAGACGAGGAGACCGGATAGGGGGCACACAGGCTATGGAAACTAATTCACCCTACAGACGAGAGTAACATAGGCTAGCTTGGTATAGGACGGCGAGTAAACACAAAGCCTGACCACACTCAAAGGCTGTCCAGCAGGAAAGACAACAGGCAGCAGACAGGAAACAAAGCTGTCGTCGACATTAGATAACTGCTTCCTTTGTAAGTCTGTGACTGTGACTTACAAAAGAAGGACTTAAGTCTGAGTCTTACGAGTCTTAGCTAACGTGACGAATATGCCCCTCCCCCGCACCAGCGGACGCAGCGTGCGCACCTTGGCCAGCTCGGCGTCCAGCGCTGCCTCGCCGTCATCTGCCGGCGGCTCGCGCCTCAGCTTCTGCACGAACTCGCGGTAGAGGGCGGCCTCCTTGCGGACGGTGACCAGCTCCTCCTCGAGGCCGTCCGTCACCAGGTCGGTGCACTCCTCGCACATCGGGTGGTCCACCTCGGTACTCGTGGACAGCATGTCGAACAGAGTGGCCGCCATCTGACGACAAAACAGACCGCAGTGGGGCCATCTAAAGTTCGATGCCACGAACTGCTATATTGTTTGAAGATCATGTTAAGTACAAGATTTATCAAAACTAGTACAAGAAGACGTATTACATTCTCACGATATTCTTTGCTATTTGACGGAAGTCGTCCGTGCCAGAACGATGCCTTCGACGATATTTTGATCTTAAGTGATAAAGAAATTTGCTTACAACCAAGTTGACGGGTCCCACCTATCGATGTAGGCTGTTAAACGATGACGGTGCTTTATAAAACAATGCTTCATTTACCCCGCGTTCGATGTCTCTCGGACGGCGAAGGTTCTACGTCGTCCGGCCAATCAAGTTCCATAACCGCAGCCGAGCCCCCGCTAACCTTGAACGGGATTGGCCGGACGACGTAGAATCTTCGCCGTCCGAGGAGATCGAACGCGGGGTTAATAAGGAGCCTCAAAAGTGACGCTTCTCTAACATGACAATGACCTTATGCGGCAGACTGGATTTAGGGGCAGACTGTCACTGACCTTGACCTTGTGCGACAGGTGTCCGGAGGGGGTGACGCCCGGGTCGGAGAGCACCGTGAAGCCGGTGGAGTCGGCGCCGCCGCCGGCGGCCGGGTTCGAGCCGCAGCTCTCGGTCCATCGCACCGGCGGCACCACCTTGTCGAAGGAGCCCGCCCCGGAGCCCAGGTCCGACTCGGTCGCCGGGTAGATGGGCACTGCGGAGGGAGCTTATCGGTTATAACTAGCTAAAACTGTATACTTGGGGCTATTATACAGTAATGAAAGAGAGTGAGACTGATTAACTCGTTGTTCTAACAAAAAACGTGCATCACACCAAGACACGTCACGTAGGTACGAAAATATGCCTAGTCTGCTAAAACAAAGCAGAGTTCGACGAAACCTCGGAGTGTAGGCAGACAAGTCTTCCACTACCTCTGTCAAGTGTGTAGTTATTACCGACAGTAATCACGGGTAGTGATTCGGGCACTGTGCGCGCACATTACGCGCCCACAGAAGTGGCGAGTCACCGTGCGGGCACAGAAAGATCGAAATCGATACGGGAAAAGATGAAGGGTTCGGACTGGCCCCAACGTATCGATAAACGGTCGGTAAAAGATCGAAGATCGACAATAGGGCTGAATGACTGATAATGGGCGGATAAGATCGAATATCGAAACTGACGCCAAAAAGTTTATTTCTGAGCAGGGTTGGATGGGAACTAACAATGTCACATTTAATAATTTTTATTAAGTTAATTGGGTTTGTACAAGTTGTGCCAGTTTTGAATAAAAATGCATGCAACATGAGCAATGTGCATGCCCAAAATTCACTCAGGCACCCTTGTTCAGGCAAGAGTGCACATTCAGATGGGCAAACATTCTCAGACAGAAGTTCTGAGAATGTTTGCACATCTGAATGTGCACTATTGACTGGACATGGGTGCCCAAGTGAACTTTGGGCATGCACATTGCACATTGCTCATGTTGTGTGCATTTTTTTTCAAAACTGGCACAACTTGTTCAAACCCAATTAACTTAATACCAGTATAGCGCCTTTTGGGGCGACTAACGGAGCGAGCGAGGGGGTGAGTCTTGCACGTGCGAAATTTCGAGGGGGTACCTCCAACTGACTTGTGCACGGCACCCTACTGACCGGTCTCTAGCGATGTGCCAAATTTGAGCACAATCGGCCCAGCCGTTCTCGAGATCTGGGAGCGGCACCCTGCACGTGCGCACGTGCAAAATGGGTCCCAACTGACTTGTGCACGGCACCCTACTAACTGGTCCCTAACCATGTACCAAATTTGAGCGCCATCCGTCCAGCCGTTCTCGAGATCTGGAAACGACCCCTGCACGTGCGCACGTGCAGCAGCACCCCAACTCTGGCACATGGATATGCAGTGCCTAGTAAGTGCCTACCTACATGCCAACTTTCAGCGCAATCGGCCAAGTAGTTACCGAGATATTGCAACAATTACAAAACGGACACCTCTTCGTTTTGCACGTGGCACGTGCATAAGGGGTCACCCACATGCATCAGGAATAGTCCAATACTTGGTAGAAGGAATGAAGCTACCCTACAAAAATTACCGCGTGTAAATCGGTCAAGTGGTTGCTGAGATATAAGCCTCGCAAAAGCGTGACCACGGCCGGCCGGCCGGCCGGCCGGCCGGCCGGCCGGCCGGCCGGCCGGCCGCTCATACTCAGAAATTTCCGTTAATCTAAGGAAAGACTACGCTCGCTTCGCTCGCTCCGTAAAAAATCATAATCATCTGAGTCAGAAAATGACATAATATCCAGTCTTGCTTTCCCTTATCAAACAAATTATCACTTCCTTCATCAAACAATGTGGATGAAGGCATATGCATTCAACAACAGTACTTGGAGTTTAGGCTGAGCTCATGAGATTGTTATTTGTTACTATACCAGCAAGCAGGGATGCGGAGCCGTGGAAATTTCAGACTGCTCCGGCTCCGGCTCCGGCTCCGGAGAAAAAAATCGGCTCCGGCTCCGGCTCCGGCTCCGGGTTAAATGTTATGGTGGCTCCGGCTCCGGCTCCGGCTCCGAGTAAAATGGTCCGGCTCCGGCGGCTCCGGCTCCGACTCAGTACATCTCCTATGCAATCAATTAAATACGGGTGGAATAAAAATTGGATTGGTACACGTAGCTTCTGTATTTACATAACAACTAACAACTAAGGCTATTTTTCTCAACAGCACATGCAATCAGCGAACAGGGTATATAAGCACGTGGCGAAATGTTATGACTATACGGCCGCGTTACTCTTTGCCATGACCGGCTCACCGCGTCCCCGCGCAAACGCACCTCGGAGAGAACTGGCAGAACAAAGGACTAGAAAGCATTGGAAAGGACATTGGAAACGCAGTCGCCGCGAATCGGAGTTCACTGAACCATCGTAAGCTGACACCCGTCTCGGCTGCATTGGGGGGTGGGGGTGGGGGGGGGGGCACTGGCGGATCCAGGCTTGCGTTTTGGGGGGGGCCAACTCATGCAGGAGCCAAACCTAGGGTACCCCCAAATCCTGTTTTCTCATCGGATTTAGGCCACTTATTTTTCGTCACAGCCCTGACACTATGAATATTTTTTTTTTACTAAAAATAAAAATATATAAATGGTAGCCCACCCGACCCATGCCTTTATATTACTTTGCAAACACTTACCATTGCTTTTGTCGACCAGTTAACCCGCTTCGAGTCAGTGCTTGGGTCCCTTTGCGGGCCGGGAGGTGGTAAAACACCCCCTGTCTAACTCGGCTCCTGGGCCACGCACTGATTGAACTATGTTTCATTATCGTTTGGGGGAGGGGGCAAACGGGCCACTTTAGGCCTCTGGGAAGGGGGCATGACCCTCAATGCCCCCTCCCTGGATCCGCCAGTGTAAGAGACCATTGGAGCTGCAGTTGGGTACCTCAGACGTCAGGGTACGCCCTCAGATGTATAGGACTCGAGTGGAGACCTCTTATGCTATAGTGGACTGAAAGGACCCAAAGGAGCCCGTCTAGGGCTCCCGGAGATAGACGTGGGCCCTCAGGAGCCCGCCAGAGCCCCCAATAAGGGATAAGTGAGGGATACCAAGTGCCTGCAATTGCATATTGCATAAGCCATAACGTATCAGTGGCAGATCCAAGGGGGGCCACATGAGTCATGACCCCCTTGGTGCCCGGGGGCACCACAGGCCTGTCAGGGGCACCACCGACCTAGCAGGGGCACCGGGCACCACCAGCCCGCCAGGGGCACCACAGGCCTAGCAAGGGCACCACGGGCCTGTGAGGGGCCCCGCAGGCTTGTCAGGGGCACCCCAGGTCTGTCAGGGACACCAGAGACCTGCCAGGGGCACCACCGGCCTCGCAGGGGCACCATGGGTCTGTCAGGGGCACCAGAGGCCTAGCAGGGGTACCATAGGCCTTACAGGGGCACCACCGGCCTTGCAGGGGCACCTTGGGCCTGTCAGGGGCACCATAGTCCTGTCAGGGCCCAGGGGCACCAGCGGCCTAGCAGGGGTATCACAGGCCTGCCAGGGGCACCACCGGTCTAGCAGGGACACCACCGGCCTCGCAGGGGCACCATGGGCCTGTCAGAGGCCCCACCGGCCTCGCAGGGGCACCACCGGCCTCGCAGGCATCACGGCATCACGCAGGGGCACCTTGGGCCTGTCGGGGGCATCACGGGTCTGTTGGGGGCACTTTAGGCTTGTCAGGGGCATCACAGTCCTGTCAGGTCCCAGGGGCATCAGCAGCCTAGCAGGGGCACCCTAGGCCCGCCAGAGGCACCACAGGCCTGCCAGGGTCCAGGGGCACCACGGGCCTGCTGTCAGGGGCACCTCAGGCTCCCGTGCCCCCCCCCCCCCTGGATCCGCCAGTGATGCCACACCACGCGAAACACCGCCAACTACCAGCTGCCGCGCCATAAACACGTGCCAACCAGTCTTTTTTTGAAGGTGGCAACTCCGCTCGCGCAACTTTTGACTGACCCTCACTGCTACCATATTGCCTCCATATTATGCTGTGGAAAGCTTTTCTTCACCAAGTGGCTAAAAACCTCCATCAAGGTGTATTTTCTTAGCAATTTTTCTGACGTTTTGGGGGGGGCCAAACAGGCCACTTTAGGCCTTTGGGGGGGGCCATGGCCCTAAATGCCCCCCCCTGGATCCGCCAGTGGGGGGGGGGTGGGGGTAGGGTGGGGTGGGAAGAGACGGTGTTGGGAGTCGCAGTCCACTGCACTGGCTTCAAAACAATGGCCGTCACCTAATGACCGGTCCTCATGTTCTGGGGATGCAATAGACGTGGGGGGGGGGGGAGGAGCAGACAGGAAGTTGATTGCGTACTGTGGGATGCTGGGGATATTCGGCTTTTTTCATTCACTTGATGGCCCATGACGTACTATTGGTCTCAAGATAAGGGCCCAGGCGACCTGTAGTTTTGATGCAGTGAATACCCTTACCCTCGCCATAACTCGGGCCGAGTGCACCTCTCCTACCAGCCAGCGCCACCCCCACTCGAGTTGTGGCGAGGGTGAGGGTATTCACCGCATCAAAACTACAGGTCGCCTTGGCCCTTATCTTGAGACCAATAGTACCATATGTTTTACTGCCTTTTACTGTCAAACCAAACTACATAGGTCAATTATTTTTTTTCCTCTTCAAAAAATAAAAAGGAGCCGGAGTCGCCCCCTTTTTTGGCGGCTCCGGCTCCGGCTCCGGCTCCGGGCTATATTGTTTCACGGCTCCGGCTCCGGCTCCGGCTCCGGGCAAAATATGCCGGCTCCGGCGGCTCCGGCTCCGACTCCGGCTCCGCATCCCTGCCAGCAAGAAAATTAGGAGTTAAGGAACTTACATGATAGCTCAGCCAGTGTATGCTCATTGGGATTGAGTATTGTGTCATCCAGTCTCACAGGCATGGAGCACCTCTGGCAGATGAAACTGACACTGGTTTGACGCTCCATCCTCCCAGCCACCACGTATGATTACAGACAGAAAATGGGCTGCCAATAACCTGAAATGGTGGCAGAGGGTCAGTTTTTTCATTTCTTTTGTCAATTCAAATAGCACTCACACTCGTACATTGTGCGTATGACGTACTGGTACACCCAACACAAGTACCCATGTTACTTCTGCCATAAGTTTCTTTGCAGTCCACAGCACCAGATTGATTCGGTCCAACTAAACCCCAAGGCCCTATATACCCTAAACCCTTACTGTCATCTGATCCATTGTTGTATGATTTTACTTCACAGAATGGTGCAGAAAGTCGAGTAAGGTGTTCATGTTTATAGCCCCCTGAAAATTGTAGCATACCACAAGTCACAACCTACATAAAAATACACACCCGTCATTCTCAGTCCTCAGATGTTTTGGTGTAATATTAAAGGCCTTACCTAAAAGCGTGGGAAGCTTAATTCCAAAAATTTGACATTATTCGACATGAAAACCACAATTTCCAAATCACAACACACTACTCCCAATGTTTACCGGACACGCCTAAGAGCTGGACTTTTTGATGACGTCTTCGGGTGACGTCATGTCGTGTGTGACGTTTCGTGAGCAGGTAAGGAAAAGTCACCACCGCTGGCGAACATTGGTGCGGTAAATGGCAAACACAAATGCTGCGCAGAAAAGACAAATGTGTACAGACAACATTCGTTCGGACGACAATGTCAAGGCGAATCAAGAAGCTCTTCATGCGATTGTTAGTTATCTGTCGTGCTACTTTAGTATGATTGTTATTAGCAGTTGATTTGTGAAATGTATTATCAAAATCAATGTTTATTGAACGCAGATTCAGTTTATTTTCAGAAGTACCTTGGTACCCTTACACTTCACTCATCTCAAGCTGTTCAAACACCCTTGACAAAGTCGATTAAGATGAAACGTTGGGTATAATTTACACTGTGTTTTCTCTGCATTATTAACATATTCATCATATATACAATATAAGGGCCACATGCTTTTTACAGGGAGACATGTCAGACAGCCCAGTAGGATGAGGCTTCGTCAAGCGTCATTTTTAGCAAAGCTTTTCTTGCTTAAAATCCATTCTGCAAAACATGGCAGGGCTTACTTTTGGCTTACACTTGACTCCCAGCTGTTGTGTCTTTGCTATGCGATGTTAAACATATAAAACATCTTACTATTCATGTATGCGCCATGACTCATGTAATCTTTTCACAGCCAAGACGCTCCTAAGGTACTGGGAATGTGGAGAGTGTAGCAGCATCTGCAGCACCGATGGTCGGATGCGACGGCTGCGATAAATGGTACCACTTCCGTTGTGCGGGACTGACTAAGGAGCCAGGTAAGCGCAAATGTTTTCTGTCTCATTATTTTTGTTGCAGCTATAGTGATCAATGAAATATTTTCCGAACTGTTCAGCCAAACATGTATTTCAAACAATCTGCTTCCCAACCAAGGGCGTCGCCACAGGGGGGGGGGGACGGAGGGGATCTCGTCCCCTCCACCTTTTAAAATTTTAACATTACGCCTATGGCGTTGCATGGAAAGAATCGACTTGAAATGGTCCTCATCCCCTCCAAAATGGTCAATGTCCCCTCCAGTCGTCGTACCGTGGCGTCGCCCCTGTTCCCAACTACACAAATTTAGTCAAACAATGTGCCAATGTGGAATTTTCAGGTTCAGTTGAATGCAATAGGAACAATGATAATTGTAGATTACGTATACCTGCAAGAGAGGAAAACAGAATACATTGTATTGCTTGTCCTTCACCGATACTGTTATTTTTCCATTTCTAGAAACACCGACATGGCGATGCAGGTGGTACTGCCTGGTGAGGCCGCGTTCTCCGGAATCGCCTGCAGACGAAGTCACCTGGCGTCCATCTGCACATCACTTGCAGCAGTGAGGCCTGCTGACAGCGTCTGGCAATGTCGGCAACGTGCCAGCCAGCTATCTGGAGTCCTGCTCACCGCAGGTCGCCGACAGGAGGGGCGACGCATCGTCTCCGAGGTCGCCTCAGCAGCAGTGAGACCCCACTGGCCGTCTTCTTAGGCTTCAACTAGATTGCGAACAAACTATGCTGAGACAACGCCCATGACGTGTGATCGGGTACCGCTACCGCACTGCGTGCCTGTGCCCGCCGTGAGCCGCTAGTGCATGGGTTCGACCATGAGAATATGTGTTTATGTTGCTTTTACTATTGTTTATACGTTGAAGTGACGAATTGTTTATTTTTCGCAAGCCTCCGCTGTCCGGTCGCCTGCAGCTCCATGCAACGCCAGCTGTACTGTTGTTTTAATGTTGTCTCTCCGCTCAGCTGTACTGTTGCCTCTCCGCTCCGCTCATAACAACCTATGCTGAGACAACGCCCATGACGTGTGATCCGGTACCGCTACCGCACTGCGTGCCTGTGCCCGCCGTGAGCCGCTAGTGCATGGGTTCGACCATGAGAATCTGTGTTTATGTTTTTTTTATCCTATTGTTTACACGTTGAAGTGACGAATTGTTTATTTTTCGCAAGCCTCCGCTGTCCAGTTGCCTGCAGCTCCATGCAACGCCAGCTGTACTGTTGTTTTAATGTTGTCTCTCCGCTCAGCTGTACTGTTGCCTCTCCGCTCATATATGACACCCTCTATATGAATGGCACTACTGATTGTCACACCCACTGCCCGTATTGTCCGTAGTGGTGTCTACGCCCATGTTAATACAGCGTGCAGAATCCAGATTCTATTGAGGAGAGTTGAGCCAAGTCACCATAGGCTCGGGAAGAGAGCAACGTGGAGGCCCACTGCCCCTTCCCCGGCCCCCACTGGGGGCGCCAGCCACTCCAACTTTTGACTGGATGTCAAGAGCGTCGCCACGAGGGGAACGAGTCGCCGGCCAGCCAAGGTAGCCAACGGCGTGTGAAGGTTGCCTGACCTCCAGGAAACTGAGATGGCACCAACGGAGGTTTTGTTAAGTAGGCGACCAAAATTCGAGCGGCAGCAACCTGGGCACCTTCACAGATAGCAGTGCCGCGTATCAGGGCGCCTTCGACGTTGAGATGGGCGCCGATCATCAGGACGCCGGGGGAATATGACCCAATATCCCCCGTAAATATGTGCCTCGGAAGGGAGACCCAACCATAAAACTGAAAGCTCGCCGTATTTTATCCACTATTTTTCGAGCAGGTCCATAGATTTCCGTCCTCAAAAGTGCGGGGATATTCCCCAGTGTTTGAGTTGGATGGGACTATAGTGGCGTTTACACCGACAGGAGATTCCCATTGCCGGCTGTGGGAAACTACTGTCGGTGTAAACGCCATTCATATTTCCTGCGTCACCCCTGTGGGGACGCCCTTACTCCATGGTGCTGAGCTTATCAATTTGGATGCCAATGGAATCAAAATCTTATCGATCGATGAAGAACTAAATTACCCCGACCCGGAGAGCGTCTTTGGAATCAAAACAGTAACACATGACGCAAGACTTCAGGCAAATAAATCCTTCTTGTCTGAAATAAAACATTTGTGTATTGATAAGCACGTTTTATAAGCAATGGGAGCAAGATTCTCCATGTATTTGGTTCAAGTGATAATTTAGTAGCAGATACTTACCGTCGCATTTCGTTATTTTTAATTAATAATTTATATTGTCAGACTTAGCGACATGTCTCTTCACTCAACAATAATTACAAAAGTGAAAAGGAAATGATAAATTGCTTATATTTTGGTGAAACTAAAAATTAATTCAGCACACATTTTTTTTACAGCGTTGAAGTCCAGCTCCAAAGGACAGCTGACGATCGTAGCCGAGCAGGCTGTTTGGTACTTCTTCACTACTTCTTAGAAGTACCCGTTAGTACCGATCATGTCTCACATAATAAGCTATTGGAACAAAAATATCCATGTTCTTCTAACTATTCTCCTTTCAGACTTTAAATAAATACTTTTGAAATGTATTTACTAAATAATTTCACAAAAACGGCTTGAAATTTTACAACGTAAAAATACTTATTCCAATTTCCACCACGAAACCACCACTATATTACTTGCTTACAGAACCGTGCGCACAGTGCGCGCAGTTTTATCGTGACGTCAGAGGGTGCTTCCTCAGTGGCGCCCCCTGGCGGGGAACGCGTGCAAAAAGTCCAGCTCTTAGGCATGTCCTGTTTACCGTTTCATGCAGTTTCATGCACTTTACTCATAGCTCTCAAGTCATTGGAGAAGAAATCAATGACGTCATTCTTTTATAAAGCAATCGAAGGCTTCTATTGAAAATTTCAACTTGCTAGAGAGTCAGTAGCACTCTCTTAATTTTTGTCGTCATCATTTTATTGATCGATTACTTGAAGGCTTACATGAGAATAGACAAATGCGACAATTCGCTTATTTGTCAAGT
Organism: Amphibalanus amphitrite; assembly: GCF_019059575.1. Lineage (NCBI taxonomy): Eukaryota > Metazoa > Arthropoda > Thecostraca > Balanomorpha > Balanidae > Amphibalanus > Amphibalanus amphitrite. Next base: position 131,654 of record NW_024882576.1, read on the forward strand.
GTTGTCAAGCTAGAGAAAACTGTTTGATAATAAATTCCAAGGTCCTATATACTACTATTTCTTGGAATTTCTGAGGGATTTGTTGAATGCTGGACTGTAAGTACAATAGGGGTTTTGATAGTAAAAAATGGCCTTTCACCTTATTTCTATGCCTGTCACCTCAAACTGTGCTACTTTGACTTCCTCAACAATTGTCATTATTCTATTTTGTTCACTGTCTCAGTCTCCCTTCACCTTGGAATCATAATAATAACAAACCAAATTATTACAAATGCATTCAAATATATTCAAAAAGACACACAAAGCTTTCGGTTCATGGAACCTTGATCACTGTGCAAATGAGTATACCAATCGCTGTAACCGTCTAAAAATTCTTTGAAATTAATCAGCCGCGTGTTTTCTTCTTCTGCTGGTCTACCACCGATTTTGCTGCCATTGACGACCATGTGATAAATCCGCTCCTACTGTTAAACGTATCACGTGTGATGATGTGGGCTGCTTCCAGGACCTTCCTTGTACCTTTCTTTATATTGTTTTCTAATATCTTCGTGCCGTCCCAGTCAGGTAAGTGGTTATACTTTTCTATATGCAGTACTATTGCATTTGATGTTCGGTGAAATTTTACATCGCTTCTGTGTTCCTTCAAACGAACTTCCACCCCTCTTCCCGTCTCCCCAACGTACGTTCTTTGGCACCCTTTGCATGGTATTTCGTAAACTACACTTTTTTCATCACTGGTATCTTTTTTGGTTTCATGGTGCTTGACTAAATCTTGAGTTTTCTTTCCTGTTACTGTAGCTACTTTGATATCTGACTTTTCAAGTGCTCTTACTATGATATCAATATTTTTCGAATTTGGGACCGAAATCCATCTCTTTCTTTTGTTGGCTTTTCTTCTCGTGTCATCTTCGTGTGCTTTGTTCGCACGTTGTTCGTCTCTTCTGTTGGCATCGTCGCCGTTTGCTTGGTTCGCGCGTCGTTCGTGTCTTCTGTCGGTCTCATCTCCGTGTGCTTGGTTCGTACGTTGTTCGAGTCTTCTGTTGGTGTCATCGTTTTGCGCTTGGTTCGTTTCTTGTTCGTTTCTTCTGTTTTGTTCGTTTCTTCGATTTTTGATTTTTTCGGCTTTTTCTTTTTGTTTGATTAAAAATCCTCTGGGATATTTCAGTTTTTCGAACGAAGTATAAATATGATTGAACTCTTCCTGAATGAATTCATCGCTGCAGATTCTTAGCGCTCTGAGAAAGAAACCGATAACTATTCCGCTTTTCGTCCTTTGACTGTGTGCTGAGTAAAAGTGCACATAATCCTCTTTGTTTGTCGGTTTTCTGTGGACTTTGAATTTGAAGCCTGAGGCTGATTTTACGATGCATGTATCTAAAAACGCCATCTTTTCTTCTTGTTCTTCTTCAACTGTAAATTGTATGTTTGGATGAACAGCATTCAGTTTGTTCAGTGTTTCAGAAATGTCAGTTTCTTTCGGAATGATTGCTAGTACGTCGTCTACGTATCTTAAGCCAAGTAGAGTCGTCACCAATAATTTTGAGAAAATGCTCTTCTTCGAGTACTTCCATAAAAAGACATGCTGCTACTGGGCTTAATGGGGACCCCATTGCAAGCCCACTGTGTTGGGCGTATTCATTTCCTTTGTATGAGAAGCAGTTGAATTTCATGCATATTTTGACAAAGTTCTAGGTAGTCGTTTTTCGGAAGAGGTAGTTCGTCGTCGGCCATGCGTTCGACTACTTTTCCTATCGCCTCTAATGCATCGTCAACTGGGACGTTTGTAAATAAAGACTTAACGTCAAAACTTGCTACCTTTTTGTCACTTACATCTGTCACTTCACTAATTTTGTCCATCATCTCCGACGTGTTCTTGATGTGGGTGTCACTTATGGAACCAAGAGATCTAGAAAGAGGTTTGGCTAGCACTTTGGCTAGCCTGTGAGGTGCGCTTCCGATTCCAGACGTTATAGGTCGCATCGGCATCCCTTCTTTGTGGACTTTTGGTAAGCCTTTCATTTTGGGTAGAGTTGGCGCTTCTTCGAGTAAATGGTACAGTTTCTTTCCTCGTTCTGATTTTTTAAGGATTTTTCTCACATTTTTGTTGAAACTTTCTCCTTGGGTTTTGCCGTGCCCTGGTTTCATCTTTCTGTAGCTTGTTTCATCATCGAGCATTTCTCCCATTTTCTCGTCGTACTTTTTCGTGTCCATGATTATTATTCCCCCTCCTTTGTCCGCTTGTGTCACAACTATGTTTTTATCATTAGCCAACTCTTTCAAGGCTTTCATGTACCTTCTTGGTAAATAGCTTGGCTCATTGTCTGCTATTTTGACATGGTCAAATAGCAGACAATGACGGATTTATCACATGGTCGTCAATGGCAGCAAAATCGGTGGTAGACCAGCAGAAGAAGAAAACACGCGGCTGATTAATTTCAAAGAATTTTTAGACGGTTACAGCGATTGGTATACTCATTTGCACAGTGATCAAGGTTCCATGAACCGAAAGCTTTGTGTGTCTTTTTGAATATATTTGAATGCATTTGTAATAATTTGGTTTATTATTTACATCATCATCCAACCTGTCATCGATACTCAACAATAATAATAACATTTATAATAGAAATAATAATAATAATTCATGGTACGTGATTTGGATGAATTTGTCTGCCCGTCTAATTTACAGGTTAATAAGCCTGTCTCGCAGTCTAGCTAGCTCTATTCCTGAGCATGGCACTTCAATTTCTTCAACTCCACCTATGCACAGCTGAAAGTGTGTAATTTACTTGAAGCATAAGTCTATTAAATGATGCCCTGTGAGGGTGAGTAGGTAGTAACTTACTGGGTACCTTAAACTACCTACCTACCTACCTACCTACCTACCTACACAGTATACTGACTTATTTTATTATGGTGTTAACATAGGAAATGGCAATGCTTTTTTCTTTTGCTTATGGTAGTCTAGTGAATAATGGCTGTCATGAAAATTATACCAATGCTGCTGTGAAGCAAAGAAGTGTAGCCAACTGCTACACTCTAATTGTCATTAAATATATTTATTAGTGAAGGTCAAGGTGCAGACTTCAGCAAAAGGAGCAAATATATTATTTTATTGTTGCCAAAATGGTCATGCCCACCTAGCCTAGAGAGCTTTGGTCACCAACACCTGTCATCTGTGCCAGCCAGAAGCCAAGCCAGCTATACATCTCACAGTTTGGAGCCAAGACCTTGGACTGTGTTCCATTAACTCAGATCCTGCTGCAGGAGGACGTCTGCGGTCGTCTGTAGCACCACCATGAGTCGCCTAGTCACGTTTGACGCGACCAACACGCTGATCCGGCTGCGCTATTCGCCGGGGGATTACTACGCGGCGGTGGCCGGCCGGCACGGACTCGTGGTCTCGGCGCCCGAGGCCGACCGCTCGTTCCGGCACCACTTCCGCACACTGCTGGCGGAGGAGCCCAACTTCGGGCGCGGCCTGGCCGGCGGCTGGCGCCGCTGGTGGACCACGCTGGTGGGCCGAGTGCTGACGGACGCCAGCGCGGCGCCGCCGAGCTCCGAGACGGCCGGCGCCGTGGCCGACCGCCTCCTGGCCGACTACGCCGGCGTGGAGTGCTGGCGCACGGCCGAGGGGGCCGTGCCACTGCTGGAGCGACTGGCCGCGCGCGACATCCGACTCGGCGTCGTGTCCAACTTCGACCCGCGCCTGCACCGGTTGCTGGAACGGTTCGAGCTGAGCCAGTACTTTGACTTTGTGATCGCGTCGTACGAGCATCCGTTCTGCAAGCCCGACCAGCGGATTTTCGAGCTGGCGCGACGCTCGGCGGGTGCTGACCGCTGCACGCACGTGGGTGACAGTGTGAGACTGGACTACGAGGCTGCGCGTGCCGCCGGCTGGGAGGCGGTTCTGGTGGGGTCGGTGCCGCCAGAGGCGGGGGTCGATCCGGCGCACCTGTGTCCCCGGCTGGCCGATCTAGAGAAATACCTGAAGTTCTGAACTGATAGCGACGAACGGAACTTTCCGTGAAACGACTGAGCATGCTGCTGATAGATAGGACAAAACTGGGGTAAACGCGCTGGGATCGCTAAATCGCTAAGCTTATGTGCTTTTAACATGTAGTGGACATAATTCTGTTAAGTTGTTTGTCGTTTTACGGTACCTACTACGAATGATGGATGGTATACACCGGCCTATACTGGTGTTTCATGGCAATAAGCGGTGACGGGTAGATAAAAATGTTAATGCCGCAGGCCAGCAGAGACGTAGATTGTGTGTGCGATGAGGTGCATAATGCGGACGTGGTAGATTTATGCCGAAAGATAAAGGAAGCGCTGACATATTACGGGTCTAACTGCACATGAAATGTGTTAGATGGAACAACAAGAAGGCATTTATATTGCAATGTGACTTTAAAGTCTGTACATGCCTGGTCCGTCCAAGATGATAATAGCGATAAGTGATAACTTTACTAAAAGGGTTCTGGTCGCGCGTCGCAAGCTGCTGGATAGCTCTAATGGTGGCTGGTGCAATGCCTATCTGGTGATGATGCGATGCAATGCAAATTATATTGCATGTTTTAAGGTCAATACACCAATTATTGACTCTTCTTTGGGTGTCGCATGACAATGGACAACGGAAATATCTACGAATTCCACTTCGTAGTGAAATTGCGGGGTTGTGCTGGCTGGTTAGGGTGAAAATACGCGCATAGGAGCCAAAAGTGAAAACAATGCGCTCCGATCAGAACGGGGAAAACGACCCACAGATTGACGGCGGCTCACATTAATCTTGGCTTTGATAATCCATGTCACTGGAATTCCACTGACCAGGGCCGACACGATACCGAGTCCCTCCACCGACAGACAGTCGAAAACAATCAGACTACTGGTAGTTTAAACTACCAGTAGTCTGATTGTTTTCGCAAACCAGGTGCAAGGGCATCACTGCTCGCAATTTATACAGACAAGGGCACAAGGTCTCTTGACTTCCCCGACCCCAGCCACCCAGAAAGATCACACTACGAACTTTGACATTTTCCCCCGTTTCCTCTGCCACATATGCTTCCCTGACATGTGTGCCTCCGTTTCAGGTCTGATTATCTCCCGGTCTCCCCGCTGAATGGATGGAGGACGGCGCTGACGACTCGGCTCTACTGGAGCTGGAGAGGAAGGACTGGCAGAAGGCTCAGCGGCGGCTGCTCACGGTACGTCCCCGCACGGAACAAAGGACGAGACGAACTATACCGTGTGCATTGCGCAAATGATTTCGGGTGCGCGCTTTGTCACGAGATCATGCGGTGCACGCCATCATGAAGTTTGCGATAAAATGTCCATTTGTTTATGTCTGTAAATACGATTACGTTGGTATGGGAAATGAGGCAAAATCGCACGAGGTGTCCTTTGAAATGGGTAGTGCACGCCATCATGAAGTTTGCGATAAAATGTCCATTTGTTTATGTCTGTAAATACGATTACGTTGGTATGGGAAATGAGGCAAAATCGCACGAGGTGTCCTTTGAAATGGGTAGTACTGCGATAAAATAACAGCTGAAATACCGCTTCACGCTTGCCAATCGTCTTTGTTTTGTCTCTCCTCTTACCTACTTAATCGTCAGCATGTGAGCTATAAATGACTTGTCACCCTCCTGCGGATATTGTAACTGACGTGCCACTCGGGCTCTTCTGTAGGACGCCTACAGGGAGGGCCGCTCGGACGGCGAGGAGTCCAACCTGCAGCAGCACTTTGACGTCGGCTACAAGGACGGTCTGGAACGGGTCTGGCCGATCGCGCAGCTCAGAGGGCGGCTTTGGTGAGTCTGCTGCGACTTTTGCTGCTGCCTCGGGAGGTTGACCGGTGGAGATCACCTGCTTGAAAGCTGGCCATGTTTCAAGCAATTTGCCATGAGGGGTCCTTGAGCACAATTACCTATATAATGTGAATGATGGGTACTAAACTGTTATTTTACGAACTAATTGTGCCTCATTTTTTAATATGATGCTTGCCTTCACCGTAGCTGACACATCTCTGACCGCTTGTAAGTGGCATTCATCACTGTCATACGTTCTGATCGTGTCCCTCGTCTATCTGTCGCCAGTGCTGCGATCGCGGTATCTCACCTGCGCGAAGACCGCCCCGAGCTCACCGAACAGGCCGGGGAGAGCGTCTCTCAGCTTACCGAACTCGAGCGGAAACTAGGAGTCCAGCGGCGCTGCGGAGAGGAAGACCAGGCGGACATAGCGCGTCTGCTCTCCGCCGGCGAGGTGGCGCTCGCGCGGCTAGTGGGACCGCGGGCTGAACCAGAGGGTGACGCAGTTGCAGAACTATGAGTGCTGAGGCTGCTGAGCGCGCGGTGAGGGCCGGGGAGTGGCCGGAGGCGGAGCATCATCTGGCGGAGCTGACCGCCGGTCTCCGCGCCGACCCGGACTGTCTGTCCGCGGAGGGACTCGGTATTGTGTCGGCACTGGTCAGGCTGGCGGAGGCAGAGGACGCGGCCGTAGTATCGGCTCAGACGGAGGCGCTACGCTGCCTGAGGAACGCGGCCGCCGTGTCTGCGGAGCACCGGCAGCGACTGGCCGCCGACAGGGAGCTGATTGGATACCTGGCCGCGCTGCTGCGCCGGCCGCGCGACTCTGAACCGCGGCTGGTGGCGGCCCGCTGCGCCGTCCAGCTCCTGGGGAACATGGTGTCAGCCGGCCAGTCGGCACAGACCGCCGTCTGGGAGGCTCTTCAGGATCAGATCCTCGAGCTTCTCTCGACAAACGACGAGAAACTACCTGCGTATGCCGCCACGTTGATGTTCAACACGGTCAAGGGTAACGGAGAGGTGCGCGCGAGTCTGCAGGCGCGGCCCGACTTCGGCTCGCTGGTCTCCATGCTGCTGATGCTGGTGACACTAGACTCGGAGTTCGCGCTGTTCTGCGTGGAGGAGCTGTGCGCCGCCGACTTTGTGTCCGTGTACCGTGCCGTGTCGGAGGTGCACTATGCGGTTCTCCTGGACCTGGTTCTGGTGGCGTGCGAGGCCGGCCGGCTGCAGCTGCCCGCCGAGGCTGCCACCTTCCTCTCTGAGCGGTTCCTGACGCGCTCTCAGTCGCCGGTGGCGGCCGCCGATCCGATCGAGATGAAGAAGATCCTGGAGCTGCTGGGGGTGCTGTCGGCGGAGGACCGGCTCAGGCCGGTGCTGCAGAAGGACGACGTCCTGCTGGAGGCGGTGGTGCGCATCCTGCGCGAGGTCCACGAACTCAGCAAGGAGGAGGGCACGGCGTTCAGCACGCTGGGGAAGCTGGCCGAATTGGAACGCACCGGCGCCGCCGAGGAGCTGAGCGCCGAGCCGACGTTCGGCCTGAAGGCGCAGCTGGTGCGCCTGCTGGGGAACCTGGTGTGGCGGCGGCCGTCCGCGCAGCACGCGGCGCGCCGCTGCCGGGCCATCCCCGTGGTCCTCGAGTGCTGTAACCTGGACGCGCGCAATCCGCTGCTGCAGCAGTGGGCCGTGGTGGCCGTGCGAAACCTGTGCGAACTGTGCCCCGAGAACCAGCGCGAGATCAGCGAGCTGAAGATGGAGAGCGTGGCGCCGGCGGCCGCCGAGGAGCTGCGCAGGATGGGGATGACTACCGTGACCGAGGCGGGCCGGATCCGCGTGCAGTCGGTCCCGCCCGGACAGTGAACGGGCCGCTGTGGGGGCTCAGCTCTGGCAGCTCGGTGATAGGCGAGTGGTACGGGTCGGTGGCGGAGTCGGTGATGTGCAACCTGCGATAGCGATACTACTCCCGGTGTTACCGTCGTTTGCATTCGTTCGCGGGACGCCATTTGACACTGCTTCTTGTAGCTCACTTTGAGCTTGTGAGCTGTGATACGCTGCCAATTCGACAAATGACGAAATGGTGTTCTTTATCACCACCAGTTACCTCGTTCCCAGCATTCAAAGATCTAACATGCAATACAGTTTCAGGTGATATGGATTATGCGCCAGATGTCTGGATGCGGTTTCTACAGATGGCCGGAGTCTACATAGGGGCGTTCTTAAGTAGCTATTTGTGTTTACCATGGGACCGCCCTTCGATAGTCAGTAGCTGCGTCAGACCGGTATTTCAACAGCTTTGAGATGCAGGGCTTGGCTTTAATATGGAAAGAAATCCGTTCGGCACCACTTAGCTACACAAACGGAGAATCTCACAGAACGCGAAAGGACTTGGCAATGGGTTCGGAAAACTCGCGCATCACGTTTGAGCTTGCATCAGTTTTGGTTGAGTTCCGCCCATAGTTTCACTGGCACGCTTCTTATACGGCCCTGCACTGCACTTTACCAGGACCGGGGATTCCCAGCGCGGGAAGTCCCTTGGAAGTCCCCAAGTCCCCAGGAAAATCCTACGCTCCACGCAACACTGAGGTTTTCCCTTTTCGGATCGTTTCTGCTGCGGCTTTAGAGATGCTGATATATTACGTCATAATTTTGTATAAAATGTTCGCTTTTGAAGTCGCTGTTTATATCATAGAAGATTTTTTTATCAAAATACCATGAGAATACCTAAACAATTATACATTCTGAAATATTGATAATGTTTTCAAATTGTCCCAAATGTTTCAAACTGAATGTGTGCACTTATTTTCAATTGGTTGAAAGACGACCAGTTTTCATACGTCATTGGCCCATCATTCATTGTAGCTGCTGCGCCAATGCTCGCCACGTTATTTTGCCTTATTTCCTGAGGCGATGCTGTTTGAGTTTTGTTTGTGTTTCACTGCACAGTGCACGTTCTGATATATTTAATAATGATGATGCGACTATCCTGCATAGAGTAAGAAGATGGATTTGCTTCTCAAATCATAGCAAATCAGCAATCAAGAGGCTTTCAGGTGAGGGCGGATGTTGCCAGGCCAGTTATACTGAAGCTAGGATGCATTTTTACCAGCAATACTTTGCCTTACCTTACCTTACCTTAGGTGTACACGGAATTTTGAGGCCTATATATATAGGCCTGTTGGACCGGATCTTTACTGTAAGTACTCGCTCTGTAGGTACTGGTTGGTATCAGTTGTCGAAGACGGAGGAAAAGCGGATCGCTTTCCAGTGGATGTCGATTCGGGATTTGAAGGCATTGAGAGAGGGGGCAGAGACGACGTGTAGAGGCAGACTGTTCCAACTGTTCACTGCTCTGACGCTCAGGAAGCTCCGTCTTGCTCTGGAGATGGCATGGGGCTTGTGTAGCTTGAAGGGGTGACCTCGAGTGGTTCTGGTCTCGGCGAGGCGGAGAAGCCCTTCTTGAACCTGCATGGCGCCGTGGAGGATCTGGTATATAACTATCATGTCGCCTCGAAGCCGGCGGTAAGTTAGCGACGGTAGGTCGAGCAGACGAAGTCTCTGAGAATAGGGTTTCAGACGTAACTCAGGTACTATCTTGGTTGCTCTGCGCTGAACCCTTTCCACTAGCCTTTGATCTCCTCTTGAGAAGGGTCCCCAGACACAGTTGCTGAACTCAAGGTGTGGCCGGATCAGAGACCTGAAGAGCACTGGCAGGGACTGTTTGTCGAGGTTTGCGAAAGACTTCTTGATGATACCAAGGATTCTGTTCGCCCTGGCGACAGCTGCTGCCGTCTGCTGGTGGAAGTCTAGCAGGCCATCGACAATGATTCCCAGGTCTCTCTCGCTCTCAGTGGTCTTCAGGGGTCTTCCCAACATCATGTACGTCGTGTTCGGGTTGCCCGGGCCTACGCGAAGGACATGGCATTTGTCAAGATTGAATGGGAGTTGCCACTGGCTCGACCAGTTTCCGAGTTTGTTCAAGTCCTCTTGCAGTGTATCGCTAGCCTGGGAAGAGTATACTGGATGGTACACTTTGCAGTCGTCAGCGAACAACTTGATACTGGAAGAGATGTGGTCTGGTATGTCGTTGATGTAGATAAGAAACAGAAGAGGTCCCAACACAGATCCTTGAGGTACTCCACTTGTTACTCTAGCTCGTGTGGACACTGCCCCTTCAACCCGGACCTGTTGAGTTCTATCAGTAAGAAAAGCTCTTATCCAGCCCAGGGGTTTCCCATCGATGCCGTGTTCCTGAAGTTTCAATAGAAGTCGGCCATGGGGCACAGAATCAAATGCTTTTCTGAAGTCCAGGTATACTGCATCCAATGGTTGCTTGTCTTCAATAATCTTGGTCCAGGCGTCCATTGTTTCCAGTAGCTGGGTGCTACAGGAGTGACTGGGGCGGAACCCATGTTGGTGTGGACTAAGCAGATTGTTCATGGCAAGATGGTCCATTAACTTGTCTCGCATGATTGCTTCCATGGTCTTGCAGATAATGGATGTTAGACTGATCGGTCTGTAGTTGCTTGCTGACTGTTTTGATCCTTTCTTGAAAATAGGTACTACCACAGCATGGCGCCATTCATCTGGGACACTAGAAGTCTGGAGGCAAGCATTGAACAGCTGGGACAGAGGAACAGCGATCTGTGGAGCCAGTTCCTTAAGCACCCTGGGATGCAGTCCATCAGGCCCCAGGGCTCCCGACACATTCAGCTTGAGCAGTTTCTGCATGGGCGGCGCCACCGGGGGGGACGGGGGGGACAGGTCCCCCGCTATCGAAAGTTAGGGGGGTACAGTACCCCCCTATCGGCGAGGCCCGTTCAATAGTTGATAATAATGCATTATAGAGCTATCCGTCGCATTTAATGCATCGTTGGTTAATCAAGGCAGGTTCTGAATAAAGATTGCTGTTGGGATGCATCGCAGGGGGTCCTGGCCATCTGCAAAAGGTGTGGAGCTGTGATGCCTGTACATAGTTATAAGGTGATCGGCAGGGCCTCGGGGATCGTGCCCCCTTTTTGGGGCGCCAGGCAGGGTTATTACTTATTACCTCCTCACCCCACTGCCAGACCCCATTGCCGATAAAACCAAGTTCACTGAAATTCCATAGATTTCCGTTACTATATGAAAATTTTCCATTCCTAATTAGTCAAATTCAAGCATGGCAGTTCTACCACAGGAACCATTTGAAATCTATGCCATTTAACCCCAGCACTTGTGGGGAGAAGTGTTCGGATAGATCACAGGCACCAGGCAGGACCAAAAAAGCACGCAGTAGCCCAAGACCTTATAATTGGATATAGCATCGGCTCCCTCTCGTCAAGGGGTTCGATAGCACTCGGTTTTTTTTTCTGCAAAACTAAGTTCGGTCGGCGGCCGAACGGCTGGGGGCCCCCCATCCCTCCCCTTCTTACGTCAGCGGCTGTGAAAATGCCATTACCAGCTGTTGAAACATGGCAGTTGCTTTTGCATGAGTGCACGAAAGGGTTTTAGGTCCGTGATACGTGAAAGGTTCTACATGAAAATTGAGATACACCAGCTTATCAAATTGTGCTCACTGTGGTGCGCTCGGTTTTACCTTGACTAGTCTTTGAATTCTGGGGTGAAACAGACCAGTCAAGAAACCTGTTCCATAAGGAGAGCCACTAATGCTAAAGAGATGTGGGATAAGGTTTCCAGAGACCTTCATTACCTACCTCCCAAAGGGGGTGCCCCGCCATTTGCCAATCCCTGCTGTAGTTGTTACGATTGGAGGGTGAATATGAGAACGATGCAGGTCGTGCCAGCTCGATCATGACGCACACAATGGTGCCGACATCACAGCTCTACTGCCATTTTTGACGAAGTTAATCAACAAGCACCGAAATCCTACCCTGGGGCATTTCACCTGCAGAGGTCGCCGGACCTGAGACCCTTTCACTCAATTTTTTCAACGGTGCATGCGCTCGTTTTTCCCGCGAAGCTCTTGGCAAGTAAAATCCATCAGAAAGTGTGATCAAATAACGGCTGGTGACCTTCCATGACCTAGCATGTCCTTTTGAGTGACCACCGATGACATGACCACTGACGGCTAGCCATTAGCTGCACCCTGCCCGTTGCATATGGATCAGGTGGTGATGTCATGATTCTGAAATTATATTGCAGTTTTGGCGCACTTGTCAGAGCAGAAGACATTCCCACTTTTCCTCCATGACTATATGATGGTGAAGCCCTGAAGCTGACCAGACATAAGATCGAAAATTTGAAAGTACGAAACGTAAGAATAGCTGGCACTGCTACTCATACCTAAGCAGTTCGCAGCTTGTAGGAAACCAGAGGGCTGTTCACGGGCCCTGTGTGCGGTCGGACCGCACACAGCCTCCAAGCTCCGCCCACTGCGTCCCTACGTCAGCCTTCCGTCACCGCACACAGCGACCGCTGTGGCCGGTCGGGACTGGCCACAGCGAACCGTCCACCGCACGCAGCCGTGACGTCAGAGCCGCCTACCCATCCCCTACCCCCACGCCTGCTGGACGCTCCGCACACACCGCACGCAGCAGTGTGCGGTGCCCGTGAACACCCCTCAGCTTTGAGTTGGCAAGACTGCAAATTTTGATTTAGAGGCAAGGATGCTTGAAAAGGTGATCGATCTTAGGTGTCCTAGGATAAGTTTGGAAACGGGATGCACCATTCGATGTGTTTTGGGCCTTGCCAAGTTTCGCGGCGTTACGTGCCTCGTTTTTTTTTTTTTGCATACACGATCAGTATCTACTTTTGGGATTTTCAATTTTCGGTCCCCGTCCCCCCCTATCGAAAACCCGTGGCGCCGCCCCTGAGTTTCTGATAGACTTCTTCTGAAGTTATAGCTGCCTCACATAGTCTGTCACCAAGAAAAGGCTGGCTTCGGGGTACTGGCATGGTGGTCTGATCCTCTGTCGCGAAGACGCTGGAGAAGAACTTGTTGAGCAGATCTGCTTTGTCGCTGGGAGAGCTTTTGGGTTGCCCTAGCTCATTTTCGATAACATCAATCCCAGGTTTGGTCTTGAGGCGGGTGTTCGCATATTTCCAAAAAGCCTTAGGGTTGGTTTTGATGTCTTTTGTGATCTGGGCTTCAAAATCTCTTCTTAGCTTCCTTGTCATCTTCCTCAGCCTATTACGGCATACAATGAACTTGTTGAGATCACTGGTGTTTAGAGTCCTTGCATAGGTAGCCCATAAGTTCCTTTTCTTTTTGCGCAAGCAAAGGGCTTCTCTGTTCATGTATAAGTTCTTTGACTTTCCACATCTTGTCTTGGGCACATGTTGGTCAACTAGATCTGATATAGTCTTCTTGAAGAAAGTGTACGCGCACTGCGGATTCGCATCTTGGATTTGGCCCCAGTCAACTTTGGCTGCTTCAACTCGTAGAAGGTTGAAGTCTGCCTTGTGGAGTGCAGGTTTCTTGGTAAGTTGGGCTGAGGTTGGGGCAGTGTAGCAGTGGACTGTGAACCTGAGTAGGAGGTGGTCGCTCTTGCTGAGACCAGGCAGGTATTCAATGTTGGACACCATTCCCTCCTCAGTTGTGAAAACCAGATCCAAAAGACTCGGCTCGCATCCAGCTCTGTATCGTGTTGGCCTTGAGATGTGTTGGACTAAAAACAGATCAGCTAACTTGGTCATAAACAGGTGAGTTGGATGGTCATCTGGGGCAGGGCTAGACAAAGTGTCCCAGTTCAAGCGAGGGTAGTTGAAGTCACCGGCCAGCAGCATATGCGATGAGGAACTGTAGTTGTCATCACTTTGACTTCAACTTGGTTTATTTCAACTGACATGCACCATATTTATAATTTTTTGTTGATGTGAAATGTTTTTCTTTTATCATGCTCATAAAAATCAAAAAATGCTCATTTTTCTTTTATCACGTGCTGCTTGCCTGGGTGAAATTCAGCTCAGAAAAAAAACTCAATTTAGCCAGACACTGCGAGTAGATAAATCACATCAGGTCACTGTTGTGGCGGGAACTAATTTAGTGAACTAATTTTTCACTTTTTTTGCTCTTAGTCTTGTTCGTCTTATGCTGATATACTTCTTACCCGTGTTGTGTTTTTTTTTTCATTTCCTTTGTTGTCTTTTCTGCTGTTAAGTAGTAAAGTTATAAATGGTGTACCTGTAACTAGCTTTTGGTCATTCAATATCTTTTTCAGTATTCCCAAGCTGTTTTTAAGTCTGGCAGTTTGAGGTCTGTCAATATTTTGTTGTGAATGCTACCTTTGTAGTTTGGTAATAAAGCTTTAGTAAGCTGTGAATTGTGATCAATAGGTAAATACTTTGAAGCTGCATTCCATTCAACTAATGCCTTTGTAGGCTGTACCTAGCCTGTACTGTCACTGATCAGTGAATCTAGAGAATCTGGAGGTTTGGTGAGGTCAATGACCATCACCAGTTTTAGTTCCTGTTTCCTTTTGCATAAGAAATATATTCAAACTGTCACAAACTTGTACATTTTGTTGTCCTTTTTCTTCCTGCACTGTAGTGAATAAAAAATTGGAACTTGATTTTGTTTTAGAGTGCATTATTTCTAAAGCCAGCTGAAGCTGCATGCCAAGATATGTTGCCTGTCCATCCAGTGAGAAACAGAAAGCACTAGCTCCATGGCAGTGAGGGTCTGCAAGTCAGCAAGCCTCCAGCTGAAGACCCTGCATCCTTTCAGACGGTGGCACCATGCTGGACGAAGCCTCCTTCCTGGCACTGCAGGAGTGCGCGCTCCGATCGCGCTGGGACGAGCTCTGTGACGTGTTCCTGACACCGGAGCCGTCGGCGGCGCGGCGCATCGGCTTCCCGCGCTTTCTGCTGTCATGGCTACGCCCGGACGGTCCGTGGCCGGCCGGCGGCGGCGTCGTGCCGGTGGCCTGCTCGGCGCGCTACCTGAGCGCCGCCCAGCGGGTGCTGCGCGCCGCCGCCGACGACGCCGACCGGCTGGTGGTGGAGACCAGCGAGCGGCGCGCCGGCCGCTTCTCGCTGCGTCTGACCGAGGCGGGCATGGAGGCAGCCGTGGCAGCCTGTCTGCGCGCGCCGCCGCCGCTGCCGCCCTGTGCCGTGGTGTTCGCCGCCGGCCGGCGCGCGCTGCCGCTGCCTCCTCTGGCGCTGCTCTCGTTCTCGAGTCTGCCGCCGCCACAGCGGCTGTCGGACGGCGCGCTGCTGCTGCCCGCCGCGCCGCCAGAGGCCGTGCAGCGACTGGTGGCGCTCCTGCAGCGGCCCGCCGGCGGAGCGCGGCTGAACGCGACCCAGGCGGCGCCGCTGGTGGAGCTGTGCCGACGGCTCGGCGCCGGACGACTCGCCGCCCTGCTGCTGGCGGTGGAGGTACCCCTCACACCGGGCGCCGGGAGCGACTCGGTCCTGCCCCCGCCAGTGTTGTCGCCACTGCCGCCCGATCGGAGGCCGGCGCCATACAGCGAAACTGTACGGTGCCGGCGCGGCTGCGGGCTACCAGCCGAGGCTCTGCTTCTGCTACGGGCCGGTGTGGGTACCAGCGTGACCCTGTTGCCCGCCGGCGGAGTGCCGGTCAGCGCGCACAAGCTGGCACTCTGTATGTACTCGCCACTGGTCAGACGGACGTTCGAGACTCTAGCGGCCGCCGCTCTGGATCCGGGGGAAGTAGATGCTGGTGACGGTGCTGCCACGGCGGCCGACTGCGCGGACGATGCGTCGGTACGATCCCGGTCGCTCAGCGGGGATTCTGCGTCCGTGCGTCTCCCGGCTAGTCTCGCCAGTCCCGACCGGCTCGTGCTGCCGACGCTGAGCGCTGAGGATCTCCATGGTGTGTTGGACTACATTTACGGCGGGGAGACGCCGGCGGCTCCCTCTGCTGAGCAGTTCAGACGGCGGCTGTCCGCCTGGATCGACTTCAAGCTGCTCCCGATGGAAAAAACGGACGCAGACGGGTTGGGCGCGACCGAGACGCCGGCGCCGAAACCGAGGCGCGCTGGCCGACGGAGGACGATGACCGAGACTCAGTCGCCGACGGAGAGCTACGCACAGACACGGCTGCGGAAACGGCGTAATACGACGCCGGCCGAGTCGCCTCGGCCGCCGCCGCAGCCGCCGCTGCCTGCGGAGGTCGTCAGTGAGGTCTCGCCGGCAGGTCCAGAGGTTGTGGAGCACCCTCGCGAGCCGCCAGTGGACGCTGAGCTGATTGTGTATGTAAATCCAGGGAGCTTCCGCTCAGCGGTCACCGCTGATTCACCGGCCGTGGCGCTCGCGGTGGACCGGCCGATGGAGGGGAGGGAGCGCTCAGCGTCGGGAGCGCCACGTCTGGCGCCGCCGACTGATTCGAGTGTGTCTGATCGTGTAAATCAGCTCGACTCCAGCACTGAGGACCTGATGACTGGACTGGCTACCATCGCTCCCCTGGACGCCGACCTGACGATCACAGCCGTTCCTACGAGCCGACGTCCTCCGCTGCCGGTGCCCCCTCCGCCGCCGTTGGCAAGAGAGGACCCGGACGACCCCGACTACAAACCAGGCGTAAAGTCACCGATGGCGCTGCAGCGACCCCGGCGGCGCGGTCGGCCCCGGCGCTCGCTCGCTGCGGAGCTCGATGCGACACCTAGCCCCGTGGAGAAGACTGTCCCTACCGCAGTAGATAAATCCGCGCAGTCTGGGACTACCAGTGGCCTTCATGACTGCGAGCATTGTGGTAAAAGGCTGTGTAATGCCACTGCTCTAGCGGACCACGTGCGCACGCATACCGGCGAAAAGCCGTTTGTTTGTGAGGCGTGCGGTAAAGCGTTCTCCTCGCTGCCAGGTCTGCGTCACCACGAGCGGACGCACGGAGACTCGGAGAAAGACTGTGTGTGTGACGTCTGCGGCAAACTCTTTACCCGTCACGGCCTGTGGTCTCATCTCAAAACGCACAGCAAGCCGTTCCTGTGTGTCGTGTGCGGGCAGAGCTTCTCATCCAAACAGCACCTGAAGAACCACCAGGTGTCTCAGCACGAGCCGACGGCCGCCGAGCACGTGTGTCACGAGTGCGGCCGCGCGTTCACTCAGAGGGTGCACCTGGTGTCACATATGCGGCTGCACAACAGTGACCGACGCAAGTTCTGTGAGATTTGCCAGCGGACCTGGCCATCGGCGGCTTCCCTGCGCGACCATCAGGCGCTCAAACACGGTGACACCGGGACTATCAAGTGTGACCAGTGCGACAAGACGTTCCGCAAGCTGAGCTCCCTGCGCTACCACCGGCGGGTCCACACGGGGGAGCGGCCCTTTAAGTGCTCGTTCTGTGATAAGACCTTTAACCGGCCGGATAACCTACAGCTTCACATGCGCCGACACACGGGAGAGCGACCCCTGCACTGCTCACACTGCAGCAAGTCGTTCATCTCGAAAACGGCGCTCAACAAACACATGTCTATCTACCACCGGAAGGAAAGTGAAGACACGCCGTCGTCGGACCCTCAGGAGAAGCAGCAGCCGACTGCCGACGCTGCTGCCGAACAGACGGGAGCTCCTGCTCCTAAAGCGGTGTCGGCGCGGGGCCGGCGGCGGGTGGCGGTCCGACCGGTGTCTGCCGCTCCCGCCGCCGTCCCGTCCCAACCTCATCCCCCGCCACAGGAGCCGCCGCAGCACCAGCAGGCCGTCCAGGTGGAGACGCTGTCCGTGGACCTGCCGGTGTGTCTGCTGGAGGAGACGGCCACCGGCGAGCAGACCTTCACCGTGGACCTGCAGTCCAGCGAGCCGCAGTTCGTGTCGTACCTGACGTAGTGATGAGCCGTACCTGACGGGATAGTCTCGTACATCATACCATGTTCATATAGCAGCATGCCACTTATCGCATTACCGACCTAGCACCAAGACGAGGGATCGTAACAGCATATCCAGTGTAGCGCAGTACTGTGCCTCAGCCTGCATGACTGACGTATCCTATTCCTACTTCAACCCGACGTAACCCGACGCAGTAGTAAAGCAATCTTGGACGTAACAACCTATTCTGGTTCCCAACTCGCCTGATCTGCCCTGCGAACTTGCTAGATTAGTTTGTTTTCCATGACAGCCTTGGCTCGTAATGTGCAGCTGTGAAGCGGTGTTGTGAGTGTGAGTTACTCGACAGGCTGTGGTCACGTCTGATGTGGCCGGCGGCGGGCGGGTGTGTCCGCTCTTATCGCCGAGTATCCGCGGCTGTGTGCGTTGCGGAGCGCCGCTGGAGGCAGTGCGTCCTGTGGTGATGATATCAGTCGCTGATTGCGGCGGAGGGACACCGCAAACCGCTGCGCGCGCTGCGTCTAGTTGGATCTGAGCGCGGTGACTGCGAGCGTGCACTTGTCGGATGGAAATGTGAGTGCCCGTTCACTCTCGTCTTTCCGATGCTTGCCTTAAAGTGTTTGTTTCATGTAGCGATGCTTGAGATGCTCAAAATTGGCTGAAGGGCACGTTTACTTTCATCTGCTAGCTTTCTGTTCATTACATTTGCCTTGTGTCGTGTCGTTTTTTACATCATTTACCTACATGATTCACTCTTGTCGCTGTTGGCGCGTTGCTTGCTTTGACTTATGTATTAATTTCGTCCCAACCGTTGTTCTGAAAGTCTTGTTGCGTGCTTCCTTCATGTCAACTGGTCTTTAAGATCTGTTTTTGACACGCTATTATGGAACGTTTTCAATGCAATACAAACATTGATGTGCAAAGCTTTATTTGATAAAACTGCTCTTAGAATACCGCGGTAGAATTTTAACAACGAACAGTTGAACAATGTTTATCAGGGGCGGAAGTGAAGACATTTTTATCCAGGCCCAAGTCATACTCACTATTGCAACTGGTTATGGTTTTACACACTACACCTGCTGTCACAACCATTGGTTTTTACACTGTCCTCAGACCAGCGACTTAGCATGGCAATGACGAACACCATTCACATTATGACCAGTTATGAGGACGTTTCAGATGTATCGCAAAAGTTTATTGCATGCCAACCGCAGACTATTGGCAGTATTTGAATTTAACCAGCATTGACATGTTTTATCCCATTTTCAGACAAGATATTGAATACTTGCACGGTTCAATCTTGCGCCGGTGATCTGTTTTACCGTCGTGGACCTCAGCGCCACTGATTCCGCCCACCAAGTTTCCTGAGCTGCACATCTGCACCGAGGCCCACCCGTCCTACACCATGCCGGCCGTGAACCCAGAGATGGAGCTGGCTCGCCAGGAGGCGGCCGAACGGATCGCCAAGGGCCGCCTCGCCCAGCAGGAGGCCGCCGACAGTCTGATCCTCCAGTGCGAGGAGGCGGCGCTGCCTTGGCTCGAGCTGACGGCCGAGGTCCGCGAGCGTATCTGCCGCCAGGTGCAGCTCGCTCACAACGGCCGCTGTTACGACAACTTGGCCGACCTGCTCGGGGTGGACCCGGTGGACCGCCGCTTCTGCGCCGAACAGGTGGCCGGACACCTCAAGAGCTCCACCGAGCTGCTGCTGGAGGACTCCGCGCGCCGCCGCGCCGAGCCGCTGCCGGCCGCGCTGCTGCTGCGCTTCCTGCGCGAGCACAGCCTGCTGCGGGTGCTGGCGGACGTGGCTGGCGGCGTGCGCGAGGCGTGCGCGCGCCGCCGCCAGCAGGAGCTGCTCAGCCGCGCCTCGTGCTCGCCCATGGACAGCGGCTACCAGAGCAGCGACCATTGCGGCAGCGACATCGTCGGCGTGCTCTCCGAGCCGCCCGATGCCTCTCTGGTGAAGGCCATTCCCGTGCGCTCCGAGCCGCCGACCTCGCCGACCGCCTGGGAGGCCGACCTCAAGAAGCCGACACAAAACTCCAAGAAGCTGATGCTGACGTATGCGTACGATGGCCGCGAGACGGCGCTGGAGGTGGCCAAACAGCTGAAGGGGTTTGGTTTCCGGGTTATGATGCTCGAGGAGCAGAACCGCCACCGGTATCTCGACTCCTACTCGGCCGTCAAGAAGTGGTTCACGGGAGTCGACTACATCGTGCCCGTGCTGACCGCCGAGTATTTCGCGGCCACTCAGAATCTCTCCTCTGCCCGGGAGGAGCCAGCCCGCCGCCTGGCCGCCGACGCACGGTTCGTCTACACGCTGATGTGCGCCGAAATGGAGTCAAACATGCACGTCAACTATCGCGTGCGTGCCGTGATGCCGGACGGCGCCGCCGAGGGTCTGAGCGAGCACCCGCTCTTTGGCTCGCCGCTCTTCCGCTTTCCGTTCTCGGTGAGCGAGCTGGATATGCTGGCCGAGTGCCTGGAGGACTAGCCGGCGAGCTGGCGGCTAGTGCGAGGTGGGAACTTCGCGTCGTGTTTAGGGTAAGTACCTACATGATAGGTGTTCTATTTTGGTGGGTGATCGTTGTGGACGTGAGGTATGGCATGTGAGAGCTACAATGTGAAATAACGTATCGTTGATAAAATACGAGGTTCGGTAGTATACATAATTACTGATATTTTTACAACCAGCTGTGATTTAGGCAGTGCTGAAGCACTCTAAAATATGGATGATACTGTGCCAAATTAGCAGTCAAGCAATTAACAGTCGATGATTGTCAAATAGGGACGACGGAATTGGATGGTAACGGATGTTAGCTTGTCGGTGTATTTAAAGTCTCGTCTGACCTTTTGATTTATTGTTGATCATCACTCAACTGGCCGAACAGATCATCGTATCTGCCGGACGATATATTATTGATCATCACTTCTTTGACTAAACAAGTGATTGTACATATTTGAATTCTGATTTTCGCAGAGTTCCGGAACATCTTCCTTGACTTAGTCAATAGTCATCTTTTATACACAACTAGAGGGACAGCATTACGCGCAGCGTAAAGAGGGACAGCATTACACGCAGCGTAATAAGTCAATTTTCAATAAAATCGGCCCAGTAGCGGGCGAGTTATGGCCAGAATAAATTTGGCGTCTCCTCCTGGCCGGCGGTGCTCTGTTCCGGTATTCATTGCCAAAGGTCAGTGA
The DNA here is from genome assembly GCF_019059575.1 of Amphibalanus amphitrite. Lineage (NCBI taxonomy): Eukaryota > Metazoa > Arthropoda > Thecostraca > Balanomorpha > Balanidae > Amphibalanus > Amphibalanus amphitrite. The sequence continues at coordinate 152,374 of NW_024882576.1, forward strand.
CCTTCCGGCTCTGATTTTGCTCAGTTTTCGCAGCGAACAATCTGAGCCTACGGCGCGTGCTCTCTGATCGGCGCCGGCCGCGGCCAAAATTCCGCAAAGATGCGCCTGCCACGTGCAAACTACCGAACCCACCCCCTCCAAAATTTAATACGACAAACAGATGCACGCGTCCGACTTACGTCGAAAATTTCACCCCCGTAGCCCGCACCGTTCCGGAGCAATGGCCCGCCAAGCGTGACTGACGCGTCACATACATACGTACATACATACATACATACATACGGACGTTTTGATTTTTATATATGGGACTAGAGGGACAGCATTACGCGCAGCGTAATAAATCAATTTTCATTAAAATCGGCCCAGTAGCGGCCGAGTTATTGCCAGAATAAATTTGGCGTCTCCTCCTGGCCGGCGGTGCTCTGTTCCGGTATTCATTGCCAAAGGTCAACGACCTCCGACTCTGTTTTCCCTCATTTTTGCAGCGAACAATCTGAGCCTAGGGCGCGTGCCGTCTGCTCGGCGCCGGCCGCGGCCAAAAATCCCGCAAAGATGCGCCCGCCACGTGCAAACCACCGAACCCACCCCCACCAAAATTGAATACGACAAACAGATGCACGCGTCCGACTTAAGTCCAAAATTTTACCCCCGTAGCCCGCACCGTTCCGGAGCAATAGCCCGCCAAGCGTGACTGACGCGTCACATACATACATACATACATACGGACATTTTGGTTTTTATATATGTAAACTAGAGGGACAGCATTACGCGCAGCGTAATAAACCAAGTTTCATTGCAATCGGCCCAGTAGCGGCTGAGTTATTGCCAGAATAAATGTGGCGACTCCTCTTGGCCGGCGGTGCCCTGTTCCGGTATTCATTGCCAAAGGTCATTGACCCGACGACTCTGATTTCGCACAGCTTTGCAAGCGAAGAAACTGAGCCTAAGGCGCGTGCCGTCTGCCCGGCGCCGGCCGCGGCCAAAATTCCGCAAAGATGCGCCCGCCACGTGCAAACCGCCGAGCGCACCTCTTCCAAAATTTAATACAACAAACAGATGCACGCGTCCGACTTATGTCGAAAATTTCACCCCCGTAGCCCGCACCGTTCCGGAGCAATAGCCCGCCAAGCGTGACTGACGCGTTTCATACAGACATTTTGATTTTTATATATGTAATCACAAAGGTCGCTACAGATCATTTACAGACCGTTTACTTTAGTCTGTGACGATAAAGGGAAGTTTGTAATGCGTGAATAAAATAGCAATATGATACAGTTAACTGTACAGTAAGGCACATCTGATAAAAAACAATCTCATATTGTTTTCGATCATTTGCTTTTGATTGCTAGTTGTGCTCAGTGTACGTCATATGGTTTACTGGTGCCGGCCTTGCTGGTCCGGTCGGTTTCGCTGTCGTGTCATGTCATCTAATATGTTTACTGTGTTACGCGTCACGTGACGTTTCTCGTGCATGGCGTGACGTCGTGTTTGTGACTCGTGGTGGCATGACGTCACTGTATGCGTGACGCGCTGTACTGGTGTTTCCCGTGATGTCCACGCTCTATGTCGTATTGTCTTGTGGACCATTTTAATGCTGCATCAAAGCGCTTTATACCAGTACTTACTTGACACATTTTTTTATTATCTTTCCGGACGTGCACTTTTTTATCGGAAAATTGTGTTGAATGATGTATGGAATGGTTTGAAAGTAAGTTTTTGGCTTCTGCCGTGAATCTTAGCTACCGCAAAAAGAAAATGTAGGAAGCGTGCCATTGCAGATATGACTGAAGAGCATAATACGAGAACATGTTCATCAGCTTGAACATTGAGGTACTGGTACCAAAAATATGTCGCTCTTTTCTGCGATTAATGCATGGTTAAGGTCGGTATCGCCATTGGTCGATACCAGCAGAAGCATAATTATGTGTGGCTCGTGCTGTGGATTCTGAGCATTTGCGTGGTATTTGTGGATTGTTCAATCGGTGTTTATGTCGATGGCATATGGCAATGTTGAGAGTTTACTCGTTACTTATGTCCAAAATTTTAATATACAACCCACCAGGGCATTGTTTTATTCATAAACAGCACAATTAGGCTAACGAAGAAGTTGGATGTCCAACGGTGTACCTATCAAAACTAGATCACATGAATATAGCATGCGTGCATTTATTGACTTTCATGCATACACCATTTCATAACAAAGGAACTTAACAATGCAACAGGAACTGCTATGAACGTAACAAAACCAAGCGAACGCAAACCATATCCAAAGGCACATCGTTACCAAACAGAAAGAACCATTGCTCTCCCCTGGCAGATAGATCTTCACATAAATACCATCCGATATTTGTGCAAGATATTTTACACAAAGGAAATTAAGTACTGACTTGTTCTGAGTAAATTAATCTATATAATTTACCCCACAAATTCAGATTGTCGATGAATATCTCGTTCTTTGTAATGTAAACTACAACATAACATAGCCGACGCGAACAACAATAAACGCGTGAAAAACAAAAGTTTTTTTCAGCCAATACACATTTTGTTTAGTGTTGTAATAGCCTAAACCGCGTTCGGAGAGGGAGGGAAGTTTTTAATCTTTATAGTGAGCGGTGATGGCACACCACGACCCGACTCGACTCCGGTTCAGGGGTCAGGTCTGCCTGTGGGAACCGCGCCGCAAATGACCCATTGACTGGAGCCCCGTACCGGTAGTGGCACGGCTGGCCCGTGTCGCGGTCGATTTTCACATTGCAACATCAGGGAACTCACTATTGGCCAGAGCCCGGTTACATTTAGCGAGGGGAGGCTGCTGCCTGCTTCCTGGTTATCTTCGGCAATCTGCAGAACACATAATTCATTTAAAATCGACATTCACGTTATGAATGTCGGTAACAAAGTTTGCCATTGTTAGGCTTGATAAGTGTACTGACGCTGAGGCTCCGGCTGCTGGAAGTCGGGCCTCACCGGCGACTCCGTCTGATACCCTGACTACTGGAGCGGATTCGGGGGCCGGTATCTCAACTGCCCTCGGTTCTGTGCTTGATAGCCAGCCGCTTCCGGGGCCCCCGGCTGGTATCCGGACCGCTGTTCCTGAGGCTGATAGCTCGTGTTGGCCTGATAGGTTTGCTGCAGCGGCGTTTCTGACTGGTAATCTCCAGACTGTTTGAGACCCTGGGTCTGATAGTCCAACTGGTTTTGGGCCTCGGACGGGGAGCGCGATTGAGGCTGAAGATCGGGGCGATAGCCGCTCTGCTCCTGGCCTCGGGGCTGGTAATCATCTAGCTCCTGAGTCTCAGACTGGTAGTTGGTCAGCTCGTTGCTTTGAGGTTGGTAACCATTCTGGGACTGAGGCTGGTAGCCGTTTTGTTCCCGTCCCTGGAGTTGGTTGCCGTTCCGTCCTTGATCGGGAGTCCGGTAACCAGTCTCGCCTTGACTCACATATTCCTGATATCCAGCCTCCGCCTGAAGCCCGAACTGCTGGTTACCCGTCGGCTGCCTCCTCCCATCAGACTCCCGGTAGCCAGCGACCACCTCCCTCACTCTGCCTGTCTCCCGCTGTCTGTACTGGCTACTCTCTCCGCCTCCGCGAGGGTACTGCGCCTGCCCCTCGTACCGCACATCAGCCACGAAGCCGCTCTGGCCGTCCACGCGGTAGTTGACCGTCTGTGTGCGCGTGTCCGGCAGCAGGACGTAGTAGGAGCCCTCGGTGAGGTCCCCGCTGCGCGCCTCGCGGTGGCCAAAGTCGGCCCCGTCGGCGTTCTTGACGCCCCACTGGAACTCGTAGCGGGCGGGGTCCTGAGGGCGGAAACAGAGCACGGGTGCAGGTGAAGTGTTAATGCCTTTGATCATCGCCACTGAACTAGATTAGCTGAATATGATAGCTTCATTCAGCATGTCAGTTTTACTGGGTTGTATAATTTCTGTATTAGATTTATAAGCTTCATGTTATTTGAGTGCTTTGAACTCATTCTCACCTGCATGTAAGCAGCCGGATTGTAGGCCTCTGGTTGCTGTTCAATGAGCTGTTGTTGCTGATCCCGGTATTGCGGCTGCTGGGTTATGGATTCTAGTCCATTACCTCTGAGCTCCTGCTGCTGATTCCTGAACTCCTGCTGCTGGTTCCTGTACTGCGTCGGCTGATCTATGAATCCCAGCTGATTATCTCTGAGCTCCTGCTGCTGATTTCTAAACTGAGGCTGCTGGTCCCTGAGCCCTCCCTGTTGATTTCTATATTCCGGTTGCTGGTTTCTGAGCTGCTGGTTGCCGCCGTCATACACGAGGTTCCTCTGGATCTGGGCAGCACGGGCCGCTCCAGACAGGGTCTCGAGGGCGGTGCGGTAGCCCGCCTGAGGCCGGTCGCTGGGCCGCTGCTCCTGCTGAGGGCTCGCGATGGGACGCTCCAGTTGCAGAGAGCCGGGTCCGGGCACCGGGCTGGGAGAGACGGTGGGACGGGGGAGGGTGGTGGGTGGAGCTGCAGCTCCTTGAACGTAGTTGGGGCGAGGGTCAGGAGGAGCAGCGTAGTTCTGCGCTGGTTCGAGGGCAGAGATGGTGTTGGAATTGATCCCGGCGTCAGGGGCGAGATTTGGCCGAGGAATGGGGATCGGAATAGAAGTGGGGCCTTGTCCATTATAGTTTGACTGGATGTTAGGGGCAGGAGCACCTTGAAGCTTCACCACACGCCCAGGACTTGAAGCCGAGTTGTAGCTCTGCTGCGAGCCAGCGGTGGGCGCGTAGGTAGACGGCTGCTGATCAAACCGCCCCTGTCGTCCGCTAGCTGAGCCGAAATCACCTGCCGTTCTGGCCAGGGCAGCGAGACCGATCAACGACTCGGGAGCGCCTCTGAACACTCCTCTCACCTCATTCTGGAGATTGGAACTCCCGACACCACCGAATCTCTTCGACCCCCGGGAGTTAGCTCTCCGCTGCGGGAGTACCGTCGGGGGCACGCTCGCCTGGCTCGTGCCGGGACGGGGGGTCGAGTACCGCTGCTGCTCCTGCTCGGAGGGGACTCCTCCGTAGGCCCGGCTGGGCACCGCAGTGGGACCGGACGGCGAGCGGGCACCGAATGGAGCCGCGACCAACTCCTGCTCGGTGTAACCACGCTGGCGCTTGGCGCGGCTGATCGCGGGCAGTGCGAATACTGCCGGCAGCAGCAGGCAGGCCCAAATGAGAATCACGGCGCTCTGAAAGAGAAGGACGGGAAGATAATAGGGTGCGGTCTGCCGTCGGTGCGGTCTCTACATACGGAATATCAATATTGCAATATTATGCCTTACGTATTTATCCGCGCTAGTGTAACAAACTGCAGGTAATCAGATATGAAATACGCGTATCGTTATTCTACTATTGATGTGTGTTTTGTTCATTTAAAGTGCACAAAGTTGACGTCGGTGAAAATACCGCAATTAAATCATAGGAAGTCATTGCTATCGAATGCTGAGGCTTGAGGCATCTGCGGCTGCCGGGCCGATTAGCCGACTCCACTGTACGCTCGTCGCTTACCTTCCACATGGCGCTCCTAGTCACACTCCGAAACACTGACTCCGAGTCACTGACTACACCTCCTGCGACGCCGCACAACTATATACCGTCGCTGCACTCGTCACTTTCAATCTACCCTGTGCACCGTCTGATGGGCCACCGGTCACCGGAAATGGGGTCGCCCAGGTCACCGCCAGGTCACCGGGGTCGGCTGCAGCGCATCCCGCCCCGCCCGACTGGTGGGTCTCAGCCTTCCGTGTGACTTCCGAGCGAGCTGGGAACGCGGCACGGTCTTCCGGGTGTTGTCACCGGCTATTCAGCAGCGGAGGGCGAGCGGAATAGTGACAGCCCTGCATGTGTGACCCAGTGACGTATTCCGTAGTTGACCCGGCTCTTGTTTTATATGTGACCCGCCTCTTGTTCTTTCTGTGACCGAGAGTGTGTTCCCTTCGTGACCCAGGGCGTGTCTCGGCTGAGACCCAGGATGTGAAGGGCTGCACCCCGGTGGTGACAGCGGTGTCGCCGTCTCCGCGTCGTGACGACGTCCAAAATGTCATATATTGTTTTAACATGGTTTTGTAATTTCCGCTTCGGGTGCATGCCGTTCATCCGCAGTCGGTTTCATTCTGAAACGGGCTAGGGATACCTATCAGAAAATATATACGCATAATTATTTTTTATCATATCTACCACCTACATACCAAATACATGTAACTATTAGGAAACATTAACGGTTGAAATTCCCCAAAGGTTCAAAGTATGCAAACAAAATGACTTACTTGAAAACACATTTCCTGAATCCTGACAAGACGGCAATGTTGTTTTGTAGGGTTAGGCCCTTTCGGCCTGACAAAACCTTTCCAGAGCCGAAAGGATGAAGGGAAATTGCAGAGTGGTATGTGTTATCTCTCATCTGTATGGTAATGCCAACCTATCTCTGTTTAAGATATGAGCCCGGAACATTCGTGACTGTACCGTTGTCTTTCGATAATACAAGTCAAGAGCTCACGAATGTCGTATTGATCATGTTCCGGGCTCATATCCCCTTTGTCATTGCACGATGTGAAATTGTTTTTATTAAATTCACTAAATAGAGACTTATTTGTTCACTGCTGTGCTTTGTGAGTTAGTTGATCAGAAATAAGGGAGACATTGGTCAGGGTGCGCCGCCCCGGTTCGTTGCCGGGACTGAGGCCAACTAGCCATGGACAGGCCAAAGATGGACAGGCCAAAACCAAGGGAATATGCTGCTAAAGTGCTTAGGTACCTACCTGTTGAATGAAATTCCTCTATTACATCGGCGTTCAAAAAACGCTGGTTTTATCATTGTAAGGTACCTTTATTGGAAACTAGTGGAAAATCATTAACGAAATACGCTGCCTTCACCTAAATCCCCTTTATTCCCCGCTGGCCGGTATTCATTGGCATAACGCATTGCGGCACAGCATGTTTCAGGCGCCAGAAGCTGAAGCCACCTATCGGCCGTAATGAGAACTACACCCGGTCTTGCGGCACAGCGTATTTCAGGCGCTGAAAGCTAGCGACATCTGTCGGCAGTAATGAGAGCTACCGCTTGTCTTGCGGCACAGCATATTTCAGGCGCTATAAGCTAGCGTCATCTATCGGTGGTAAAGGGAACTACCGTTTGTCTTGCGGCACAGCATGGTTCAGGCGCGCGAACTCGGTGCCACTTACTGGCAGTAATGAGTACTACCACTTGTCTTGCGGCACAGCATGGTTCAGGCGCACGAATTTGGTGCTACCCATTGACAGTAATAAGAATTACTACTTGTCATGCGGCACAGCATGGTTCAGGCGCGAGAAGTCGAATTCGTCTGTTTATTGGCTGTAATAATAACTCACTACGACTGTAGGACAAAGTGTGTTAATGAAGCATACCTACGACATAAAGAAAGCATACCTCGCCCGCACATGCCATTTTCCCATCCTAGAACGCACATGGGGGGGGGGGTTACCACCACCCCGCGCCATTTCGTTCCTGTTGGAGATAGAGCTTCGCGGTAAAGACCAAAAAGATTCTTTGGGAAGAGACGAATCCAATGATACCCAGTTTTACCTTCTCAGGTCAGTCATTGAGCTTCCAGATCAGGTCAAACTAAAAAATGTTGCTGCTTTGGGTCACCGTTGGATATCAAGTGCGCTGCTTATCATATACCGATGACGATGCCGTTTTCTGGTGCCAAGCCAGCTAGAACCTCTTTGTCACACTATCCGACCAGATTTTTGCTGCTGAGGTCATTTCAGGTCAAGTTAGGTCAAGGTCAATGATATGTGTTTGTATGTCTGTGTGTGTCTGTGTGTATACTGATGTGTGCACCGAGTGCTTATGTGTCCATATTACATGAAATCATGATCTGAGAAGCTTTTACCAAAAATGCAGTAAAAAAACGCAATTATTTTAGATGAACTAGGTTGACCTTGACCGGTGACCCTGATCTTGACATGTGCACATCGCCGAACAACATGTTCCATGGTAGGTGGGAGGTAAGACTGGCAAAAAAGGCCGAAATCAAGGTGTCAAAAGCTCACAAGGCCCATAGCCAACGCAAGATGTTGAGAATTGGTCATTTGGGTCATGACATGACCTGAAAAACGAGGTCATATCTCCGAAACCAAAAACCACAGAAACCTCAAATTTTCAGTGGACATCAAGAAAGGATAGAGGAGCAGCTATACGAAAAATCAAGCTTCTAGCTCTAAAAATGTGCAGTGCAGAGCAGAAAGACTACCTGGGGAGGGGGTGTCAACCACCCCCCCCCCCCCATGTGCGGGCGAGGGTTAATGGCGATCAATCAACCGAAACTATTTCGTTAAGATTTTCGTATTTCTAGTCGATTCACATGGACAGTGAACTGCATGAAATACCATGCGCATGTTTAACGCTTTTTATTGATAAACACATTGGATACATGTAACATGAAATATTTGATTTAACACAATCGTTTATCACGAAAACACATAGTTCAGTACCATCGTCGATTGCGATAAAATGTCGCAACTCGCACTATACCTAAGAAATAACAAAAATGGCATGGTAACAGCTCAAAACCATGTTCAAGACTTAGCACAAACTATTTACGCATAAATAAAGCGAACCATTTGCCTAAGCTACACGCATTCAGCGCAATATGCGCATCCGTGGCAATATGTATATATGCATATGAAGGCGATCTCGATAATCATTTTCATGTACCTAAAATATGCTTATAATGTTTACTCGTAGTTCGCAATAGTCTAGCAGCAGCTCTAACTACAACAGTGATTCACTTTTCTGCATGGCGTGCAGCAGCCGCGTCAGTTTCCGCCTCGCCACCGTCACCATATCCACTCGCGCCTTCTGAGTCGGCTGAAACCCACAGCCGAGCGCGTCGCCCTCATCGGACCACGCTCCGGCCCACTCGGCACACGACTCTCCCTGCAGCTCGCCGCTCAGCTCAGCTCCCGACTCAGCAGCACCAGCTCCTGAGAACAGGCTGCGTCCCTGAGGTGCTCCCAGCTGACCTCCCTCCGTCACAGCAGAGCTGCTCTCCGCCGTCCCGTTCCAGTCTCCGAACAGCTTCACTCCCTCGGGCACTGCGCTCTCTGCCTCTGCCTCTACCCCTCCATCTCCTCCCGCCCTCTTCAGCACATCAATAAACTGCACAACAGGCCCGGTGGGGTCATACAGCTGGCCGCTGCGCCGGTGCGGGTACAGCACGTGCTGCTCCACGAACTGCTCCGGCTCCAGGCCCAGAGCGATCGCCCGCCACCGGGCCCGCACCAGGTCGGCCGCCTTCTCCGCGATCATGATGGTCGGTGCGTTGGTGTTTCCGGAGATGATGCGGGGCATTACTGAGGCGTCCACCACTCGTAGGCCGCTGACGCCGTATACTCTGCCGAAACGGAGAAGAGGGGGATGTGACGTGGCGCGGTGACGGGGGAGAGGGAAGAAGTGAGATCATGATACAATTATCCCACAAGCTGCACCTTACCAAAACTGAGTGATGGTGTAGTGATACCACTCATAGAACACTGACACAGTATGTATACCCCTCCCTGCATGTGTTGGAAGGAAGATTGACCACTGACCGGTAAGGCGAGTGCCGCAGTGACATTTATAGAACCTGCATCACGCGATAGCATCTGAGTTTCATGAAGAAAACAAGCTACATAATAACACGGAACAAAAATGATAGACGAACGCGTTTCGGCTAAATCGTCGTCATCAGCGTCTAAAAGGAGAACATGAGGCACACATCGAGCTTTTTTTTGCTCGATGTGTGCCTCTTGTTCTCTTTTTAGACGCCGATGACGGGAATTTAGCCGAAACGCGTTCGTCTATCATTTTTGTTCCGTGTTATTATATGTACTTGTCTCAACTGAAATAAAACAAGCGACATACCGCAAACGTCTCACAACGACAGACATTTTATGATTTTTACTGTTTTTCAGTAGCACCGTGACCCGACTTGCACGCTCTCAGGCCGCTCTCACCTGAGCTGGTTATCTACCACCGACCAGGGGTCGTACGCCGGGCCCATTGCGCACGTGCTCGTGTCGTGGTAGATGGTCTCGGAGAAGACGCGCGCCTGACACTCCCACCAGGGCCCGCTGCGGGCGCCCAGAGCGCCGCAGAACTTACTGGGCACCAGACTCGGACGGGCCCCGACATGGCGGAACGGCGCTGACAGAGCCACCTGCAGGGCGAGGCCAGTGACATGGGTGGGGTCAGTTGGCAACAGGACGAAAAGACGGATTGAGGTAAACCGGACAGACAGACGGACAAACGGTCAGCTTACAGATCGACAAGTATGTAAACGATCAATTAACCACATTGTTGTCAGACAGATAACTTAGCGAGATGCAGGTCATTGATATATTTCCGTGCCAATTAATATGTGATATTGTGCAACGAACTACGAAGAATGGGTCGCAACTCGCAGATGTGCTACTTTAGATGCTAAACAACCGCTTCCTCTTCAGTGAAAATATATCAACCATTCTCAGCTTTAATTGAAGTCATATGATGGCTCAAGACGTTGTTAGACGTCCGCGGATTACCGAGCAGACCTACTCTCTGCTCATTAAATCGGCGTCACCCACCTTTTCGGCCATCAGGCCGGCCTCTCGCAGCACGGCCACGTCCCAGGGGTCGTCGAACAGGCGCAGCTGAATGGCCGGGTCCTGGAACGGGTTCCGCGAGCGCAGCAGCACCCGGCCCCGGCTGCGCGGACGCAGGTTGATTGGCACGATCCGGAAACCCGACCGGAACTTGTTGGGCGAGAATTGGCTCCACAACTGGACAGAGAAGGTGGGAAATGGGAATCGGTGGTTAGGTGTGCACATGATCTTCTGCACATGATTGAATGAATTTTAATGAGATTTAAAAGGATAAGTGGCATAAGATAGTTTATATAAATAAAAAGTGTACTAATTGAACACGATTTCTAAGTTCGGAACGTTAATGAAGTGCAATGCCTCTTCGGTTTTCAGATGTTCGATATAAACTAAATTAACTTTGAAGGTAATGATTTCTATTTCCTGTTGTTGATACTCACTACTCCGACAGCTGGGATTTTCCACTCAGCTCGTATTCAAACGACAGTCACTTGCGTTACCATGCCCGTCATGGAACGACATTCGAAGTGTCAATAACCAGTCTGAATGACCGATCTATTTCGAACTCACCTTGTTGGACAGGCTGAGGAAGTCTCTGAATATGATGCCGCCGTCTGAGGCCAGCTGAAGTGGGTAGAAGAGGAGCTGCACGTCCGGCCAGTCAACTCCGTAGCTAACGTTATTCAGCGGCGAGCTCAGGAAGGCCGTGCCCTCAATACCCAAGTTCGTTGCCAATGGACCTGTAAATTAAAGGGATATCGTAATTAAAAGGAACACAATGCAATCATTAAAGCTTAAATGCATTGTTAAACATTCTGTTGAATGTAATGCCAGTTCATTGCATTACTTTATATTGACTTCATATTTCACCCTAGCACCGATTATCATTCAATCCATCGTAACTAACAAATGCCAGGTATTCCTTATTGAAACTCTATGTCGTCTTCATAAGGACCATACCCTTTCGTTTGAAGAGGTAGTTGAAGATATTGACAGGGTTAATGAGCTGCAGCAGCGTGAGGCCGCGGCCCTTATTGGTGAGATATTCGGCACCTCCCACTCCGAAATGACTCTGCATGTTCTCACCGACCCCGGGCAGGTCGTGAATGCAGGGAATCTGCCGAAGAAAAATGTCACTCTATGGCGTGTGATAAGCGTAATGGCTTAGAGGGTAGGTACAAGTTAGACGTGTGTTGTGGAACTGCCTACGGTGCAAATCTGCTTGTTTTTCATTCAAGTTAGGAGCTAGTGCATCGTGAATATTACACGGTGAAGTCCGACCTGGACGCGCCACTGCGATGGCGGTCACTGAATGGTCACGCACCCCTGACCGCCGATCCGCCATGTGGCATCCTGTGGTGACATCGGATTCAACCCGAGGCCTGTGGAAAGTCTCGCTAGGTTTGAACAATGCAGAGAGATCACGTAGCACGCAGCTAGCGATGATAAAAGCTCGGATATGCTCTCTGTCCATGCGATGTCGGTATTGTTTGTGTGACATCCGTTATGGGCTGTGAGTGCCTGTGACAATCACCACTAATACATTATTATTAGGTCTTAGATATTTAGTATGATAGGCATCGACTGAAGACCACAACTAACCTTAAACTTCTTCAGCTCGTGGCACGGCCCGACTCCGGACAGTTTCAACAGCTGGGGCGTCTTGAAGGCGCCGGCGCTCAGGATCACCTCCTTCCTCGCCCACACCACGTAGCGCTTGCCGCCCTTGAAGAAGACCACTCCTTTGGCGCGCCTGGTCACCTGGTCGACGATGACCCGTGTGGCTGGAGCGCGCACCAGGATGTCGAGGTTGTGCCGCTGAGAGGCGCCCCGCAGGTAGCCACGCGCCGTGGACCACCGCTCACCGTTCTTAGAGGTGGTCTGGTGGTGCATGAACCCTGCGGGAATGCAGAAATGACGAGTTACAAGGGCGAATGGAATGCACGCGTCTACTTATAATAAACTTTACCATAGATAACATGAATCATGTTATCTATGACTTTACTTAACAAGCACAAAGTTCCTAGGGATGATCATTTATCACGGCCGCACCATTTTAAATTTTGATAAGTCGATAAGTGTATCTGTAATTGTTGAAAAAAAACTAATCGAGCTAACACAGTAAATGTAAGGGGCAAAGCTGTCCGGCGCGCCCTAAAGCCCCAATTAACAAACAAACGAAAGCTTTGTTCAGCCCTAACGCTTTGATATCTTATGCGTCGGCATAACTGATGCATAATATCCAAAGCGCTGGCCTTCTTCGCCATGTCAAGCGTTGAACAAGGTGATTCATTTTATTTTACTACTCAGAACTCTGCGCTCGTCAGCCGCAATAGCAACTCCCGCGCGCCGGAAGCCACACTCGTGTTATAAAAGGTTTGGCTCGGGGAGGGAAGGGAATTGCTCAACTCAGCATTCAATTATGAAAACAAGTACCGCAATGTCAAAGGATAATGATTATCATAAACGTATTTACATCGCATCACTACAAAGTTCCCTACCATAGTTAGATATCGGCCGAATGTAATACGCACTAAACATTGCTGAGCGTTTTTCCGGAGCTATGCAAGCTCATGCCACATGCATGAAGGCCCGTTTCTGCATCTCAAGTGTATGTAACCTCCGCGCACACTCGATGTCAATGACCTCGCACAGTCACAGGTCACAGGGGACCACACTTCAACGTGTCCCGTCACTGACCAGACCAGTAGACCACTAACGGAGGACGGTCACCACTCATGGATACTGAGTCCAGAGAACGGAACCGGGTCCTCCAAAAGAAGAGCTCACCACTCTGGGTATAAGGCCCGCTAACAGGTAACAGGTCACCACTCACGGGTCTGCAGTGCGCCGTTGACATCTCCGACCGGGTACCCGAGCGATAGCCCAGCCTTGAGCCAGATTCGGCCGAGGTCCGAGATGTACTGTGGAGGCGACACCGCCAGCGGGCCGCCCACAGCGTGAAATGCTGCGAAGCGGATGGAGAGGGGGTGTTACTTACATAGTTACCGTGCGCAAGTGAGCCAGTAATCGCCATGCCATGTGTACATAGATCGGTCGTTATCGTTAAAATATGCACACATACAGTGCGATTTAGTTCACAGGCTCACTGCAGATGTGAATGGAAATTGGAATGCCGTTCAAAGGGGTGAACTATGCATATTTTTCACGCTTACATATGTATATTGACACGAGATAGAAAATTGGTGTCACGTTGTGGGCGAAATTTAACACCGATACACGCGTATGATGTACAAATATAAGAGCTTGGATGGAGAAGATGTGAATACAAGGAGTGTAGAAAGTTGACTGGTTCAGTAACTTTTTGAGTTAAATCATTCCAATTTCCACAAAAATATATACTAGGCTCATGCAAAAACTAAAGGATCCCAAAACGTAAACATACCAAAGACATTATCTAAAAAAAATCCTGTTGCGAGGCCTAGTTCTCATGAACTGCCTTGATGGCGACACAATCTGCATCAAGGACACACATTAGATAACATAAAAGAATGAGAAATATGCGACTCATGACACACTTTAACGCCTAACTAGTCATCCAATCTAACGTCCTATCGCGACAACATGTAGTCAGGCCGGATGTACGATTTCACAGGATGGCTGCACCGGTGTTGTGGTTACTGCGAAACGGAAATATGTGAAAATACGTGAAAACTGAAAGGACTACCGCTGATTGAACATATTTGAAAGTAGCCAAACCTTTCACATTTAACAACCAGTAGCTATGTCATCTTGTGTCAACAGTTGTTATCGGTAAATATCAAACCTGTTTGTTTAGAGTCTGTCCTTATTTTTGGTGTCCCAGCAGTCCTACGTTTCACCATTGTTGCTTGATCTGTAATCAACGATTTCTCTCGTGTGGAAAGTTATGTTTAACACATTCAGATACAAAGGAAATAAATATTTCAAATATTATGTCAGTTGTTAAGATATTATTATTTCATGATGGAAACAATTTCAGATAGGTACCATAGGTAATAGCCCACAACGTTCTGAAGAATAAAACGTCACTCTGGATGCTGCAGTTATCCAACAGGCAGACTATACGACCCCCTCGTCTGTCACTCACGTGAGTTCCTCAGCCTGGGATCCTGATTGTCCTCCGCCTTCAGGAAGTAGGGCAGCACGTCCTCGTACCCCCAGCCGGGGTTACCCAGCCGCTCCCACTGGTCATAGTCCTGCCGGTTGCCTCGGATATACATTAAACCGTTGACTGCCGACGAACCGCCCAGCATCTTGCCACGGGGCAGCACACAGACCTGAGTGGTGTAAATCAGGGTCAGAGCGCTGAGTGACAGGATGGTCAGCATCAAATGGGTCCCAGCTGATTGGGAAAAATATCCACGAAATGATGCGTAAATCACCATCAGTATGGCTGTGAATGATATACTGTACCGCAATGCAGCTGCGATCTGTAGACTGCGCCGCACTACACACAAAAGTATTCTAACGAACTATGACGAACACATATCGGGACTCAGTCAATGTGTAAGCCAGAGAACTCACGCCTCCTTTGAAGCCCTGACAGGACCGGTGGTCGGGCGTGGCCCTGAAGCCCCAGTCGTATCCCTCTGTGCCGTAGACGAGGGCGGTGAGCAGGGGAACCTCTGTGAAGACGGTGCCGTCCTCTCCGGCCTCCAGGAGAAGAACTGAGTGGTGAGGGTCCTCCGAGAGACGACTGGCCATCACCGCACCGGCTGAGCCGGCGCCCACTGGGAGAGGGAGGGAGAGGGAGAGAGAGGGAGAGAGAGAGAGAGAGAGAGAGAGAGAGAGAGAGAGAGAGAGAGAGAGAGAGAGAGAGAGAGGGAGAGAGAGACGTCAGATGTGCCGGAGAAGGCGACCGGATTCGATACCAGTGACGGCAGATTCCAATTCATTAAAGTCGCAAACAGAAATGCTTAAACTCACTAATTCCACCAAGCAGCCCTGTTCGCATGCCAACCAATTAGCCTTTTATCTTATTATCTCGAGAAGGGAACAGGAGTAGGTATTCGAAGCTCAATCAATACACCTCATGTACGCCTCACACATGCCTTCTCATTCATTGCCTTACCGACGATAAAGTCATATTCCTGTCTGATGGGCTTGTCGTAGACGATTTTATGCGGGTTGTCCAGCGGAGCGATCAGCGCCAGAGTAGTGAGGCTCACCCCCAGTATTCGGAGCCGGGAGATCAGTTCCAGCACCTTCACACCCATCGCAGTCGAACCTGCATTGACAGGTGTAACTTGTTGACGCTTCCTCGTTATGCAACATACGCAAAGTGGCGTTGCATGTAAGTGCTGTTTAGTGCAATACATTTCAAGTACGGGACGCTACCACTTCACTAATCGTGCATGTATGAACACACAGTTAGAAACGGTTGGATCAAGAAATATCTTCGGCAAGACTCGTGCCTAGTGGGATCAACGAACACGAACCCAAACCACTTATGCATGTTCTATGCATTTTCTAAGTACCTGCTTTTGAATAAGCAGTTTTTAACGGGTTATTTTAACGTCCCTGTTGAGTAAGTTAATGCAACCAGCAGCATGACGCGCAACATTCCATCTCGTGTGCTTTCTGACGGTGTGTTATATAATCAACACCCGACAAACCAGCTTCTGGTATTGAGATAAGCACAATAAAAACACTTCGCACCCTGAGGGCACCTTTGGCTTTTCATATTTTAGGAAAATCGCTTAGTCATTTACGTTATTACTTTATAACCGGAAGAATTTAATATATCATTCAACGCATTTCTCATGATCATTGCGACTCTATCACGAACCGAATGTATTGTCATTGTTCATGGATACTGACGTATTCATACTCACATGCACATCTATAACTAACTATGACACAAAAAAATAACTTACCAAATCAAGCGCTCCGTAGCAATGGGGTACTGGGTTAATCCAATTCGTCAGAACGCACATACGCAGATGAACACACTATCAGCTCCCAAACTCTCCTCAGTACGCACAACTGCACTCACTCCTACCAACCACACTCCTCTCAGTGCGCCATTCTCACCGCTCTCACACGGGCCTCTCACACCGCCCCCGGTCCTCTCACCCGACCTCTCCGCGCCGCTCGCGGTCGGGACTGAACTGCCGCGGTCGCCGCGCGCCGCCTCACAGGGTCCCGTCCCGGCCACAGACCCCGCGGCTGTCGCGTGCACACTGCACACCTTTCCCCACCGGTGGCCGCCTCTGTGCGCTGGTTACCAATGCACGCGGGCTGCCAGCACCGGCGGCAGATATAACACTATACGGCCGGATGGAAGTGTTGCGTAACACACGCCCCACTTTGTTTTTAACGTAATCCGAGAGAGTGGGTCACCGCGTGGCTGGATCTCCGGTTCTGCAGAACGACATTCTTGTCCTGTGCTGGCGAGAAATTGTAATGACAACAAAACATGATGCTGATTTCCTCAGCCTAAATATGAGTGATGAAGGCTTCGATATTGCGGGAAAAGTGGCAGAAGCAAACCAATGAGTGCGTGCAATGACGTTTATTCTAATACGCTGTCTCTGGAATGCGTAAATATGCGAATTCCTGAGTTATTCTACAGCAAAACAGAGCGCTTTAAATGCTTGTGAGTCCTGCAAATAACCACGAGGCTATGCATATAACTCAAAACATACGTTTTCCGGTGCACACACATACACTTTTCCCTAAATGCTACACACCTTCTACCTACGAACGCTAGTCCCAGGAGGCCACCAGCTGACACAAAGCGCGTCGTTCTTTCCGTGCGTGTTTGTGACACGACCCAGACACACTTTCACCCGGCCGGCTGCGCACACACGCCGCGATGGCCCCGCTCGGTCCCAAACTTACCCGTCACGGGACTCTGAGCGCGGCCACGTAACGCCCAAGGTCGGAGTTTCACGGTCGAGGACGAGGGAAGTGAAAGGCTCCGAGCAGCGGAGGTCTGATCTTATGGAAAAAAGGGTTCAATGGACGGAGATGAGGCGTTGTAACAGATGAGTGTTTTCATCAGTCACAGTCAGCTCAGTGGTCGGTGCTCGAACTAGTGAAGACAGCGTCTGATTGCTAAGCTTATCTATCCATGGTTTGTTGTGCGTCGGGTCAGTAGGGAAACCCGATTCAGGTCGGCTCGGCGGTCGTTATTTTGTAATTGTGCTGATTGGGTGAGCCTGTATTCATAGCAGTGGTCATGTTCCCGGAATAATGAACCCGGCGATTGTTGTGTTGTTATGTGTGATACGAGCATTGCGAAACGTTCGACTCTTAATCCTTACGTCGGATTGTTTCTGACTCCTGAAGTTCGCCTATTAGAAACATTTACATTGAATTAATAAGGGGGAATATTTGTTTCTGGTCCCTAAAAAGCTGTTTCTGGCACCTAATTGCTGATCAGCCCCAAAATGCTTATTCGACCCTAATATCTGAATCTGGCACCTAATTGCTTCCACACAGCCTAAAGTTGCAGATCGTCTAGTTGAACTCCTTATTTGCTGTTTGCTGATTCAGCACCAAAACCAAAACATCCAGCACCTATTTTATTCCACGTTTGCCTACCTAATTCGCGTAATCTTCCTGATTTTATGTATCCTAACAACATGAACGTTGCATTCGGTGATGTCAAGTGCCATTTTCGCCAGTGGAGATAATGATTAATGCCATTTCTAGCCAAAAGAGAATCACTAGCCAGCTATGGTGCAGCATAGCAAGACGCTCCTATACCAGCCCGCTATGTAGAGACTAGAGATTATTGCACCCTCAGCCATTTTAACGTGAAAAGTTTGGATCCGTCACTTCCAGCCAGGCTCTCAGGTCATAAACTGGAGTAAAGCAAAATGTCAACTCTGAACAGACATGCCACGCAACCGGCCCTCTTTTCAATATTATTAGCTTTCTGCAATCATCGTCTGACTCCATCTCGATCAAACGCAGCATCCGGTTTCTACAGGGGCGTTTGACTGACCGGCCACACAATAACCAAAAACAAAATCAAAGCTTCATGCACACATATGACATAAGTAAGAAACGGATGAAAAAGGCACAACCACGGCACAACTCTGCGCGGCAAACAACGGACAATGTCCCACGCAAGATCCCGCGTTTCTTCAGCGGCCTTGAACGGAATGAAAACATTACATTTCTTTTTGGAGCTATTTGATGACGTCAAAAAATACAATACCCGTTTTAATGGTCAAAATCGAGACAATTACTCACAAAAATGTTTCCCTTTAAGCATTACAAATAAATACTTTTAAATATTTAAATGACATTGTTTTTTTTCAAACAAATCAATATTATTTGCTTACTTAAACGTCATATACAATGCTGAGATCACTACGGGGCTGTCTTAGAGTGTAGCTGCACTGGAAACCTTTAGGCTAGACTCCAGGGGTCATTATACCAGAACAACATGATTCTACCAGCCAGTAGTTCATTTTTCTACTAGATTGGTGCTACGCTCAGCATTTAGGTGCCAGATTCAGAAAAAAGAGTAAGACGTACCGATGAATAGGTGCCAGAAACAGCTAATTAAGGTCATTTTCCATGATTGGTGCTGGTATCCACCAAATAGGTGCTGAGGACCAATTTTGGGGCGAGTCAGCTTTTAGGTGCCAGAAATAGCTTTTCTGGGACGCAATTAAATGGCGTCCATTAATAAGTCAGTGCAAGACAAAAAATATAGAAATCAAATCGCATACTTCAGAGCGGCGTGCAATAGTTACATACTCGCAAGCATATGCGACTAGACAGACAGCGTTTACAATTGATTTCTCCTATTGAGGTGCAATGTCCATGGCACGATGTGCAATGAACAGATCTTTAGAATTAGAAGTCTCTGAATTCTACGTCACCATCTCAGCTGATTTAGGGCTCAGCTTCTGCTAAGACGTATCCGAAGTTGCTCCTAGGGCTCCAGAAATACTATCCAAGGACTCCAACTGACGATTTCCCATGCATTTCCCGGGGCTGCCAAATCCATTGTCCCACAAACTGAACGGGACCCTTGGCCTTCATGTCGCCAGTTTCAACCTGATGCTTATCGTGACGCTCGTGTGTTGCCTTATTAATCACAGCTTCAGCAATATTCGACACAGTGTGGACGTGTGGTATTGGAATTTGCATCTCGCTTGTGTGCTCGGGTGGCCGGCCGCGAGCTGGCGGCGCCTCGGCTCGCCGGGCGGCCGGCCTGCCCTGGGGCGGTGCGGGCCGCTCGGCGGGTCGGGCGGCGGGCGGCGCGGGGAGTCGGTTGCGGGGCTCGGTGGAAGGTGGACGGTGAATACAGGCGTGGAACGGCTACATGTTTTGACGGTGAATGAAGACGGCGAACGGCTACATATTTTGGGGGCTCGTCTAAAAGCCTAGCAAGTTCACATGAAGTACGTGCCTGTGATTCCACCGCGCTGTGATTCCACGCTGTGATTCCAAGCTGTGATTCCGCGCTGTGATTCCACGCTGTGATTCGGTGTTGAGATTCAGCGTTGTGAGTCTGCGTTGCGAGTCTGGGCTGGAGTCGCTGCGTCTCGAGTCGAGAGTCGGTGTCCAGCAAGCCAGCAAGTTGACGCCTAGCAAGCCAGCAAGTCGGCGCCCAGCACTCGCGCTCACGTACTGAGCTCTACATTATCCGCGCCACGTTGGGTCTGCGCCGCACCGCTCCACGTCGAGCCTGCTCCGCGCCGCGCCACGTTTGGCCGCGCCGCGCCACGTTTGGCCGCGCCGCGCCGCGCCTCTCGTCGTCGAGCCTGCTCCGCGCCGCGCCACGTTTGGCCGCGCCGCGCCACGTTTGGCCGCGCCGCGCCACGTTTGGCCGCGCCGCGCCACGTTTGGCCGCGCCGCGCCTCTCGTCGTCGAGGCTGAGCCTGCGCCGCGCCGCGCCACGTTTGGCCGCGCCGCGCCTCTCCACGTCGAGCCTGCGCCGCGCCGCGCCACGCCACATTTGGCCGCGCCGCGCCACTCCACGTCAAGCCTGCGCCGCGCCGCGCCACGTTGGCCGCGCCGCGCCACGTTGGTCGCGCCGCGCCTCTCCACGTCGAGGCTACACCGCTCCGCGCCACGTTTGGCCGCGCCGCGCCTCTCCACGTCGAGCTTGCGCCGCGCCGTGCCACGTTTGGCCGCGCCGCGCCTCTCCACGTCGAGCCTGCGCCGCGCCGCGCCACGTTAGGTCTGCGCCGCGCCACGCCACATTTGGCCGCGCCGCGCCTCTCCACGTCGAGCCTGCGCCGCGCCGCGCCACTCCACATCAAGCCTGCGCCGCACCGCGCCACGTTTGGCCGTGCCGTGCCGCTCCACGCTGAGCCTGCGCCGCGCCGCGTCCAGTCTGCACCAGAACGCGCCGCTTACGTCGGGCCTGTGCCGCGCTCTGCCGCTCCGCGGGCTCGCCAGTCGCCACCATGTCGGACGCCGAAAATGACAGCAATCGCGCGGAGGAACTTCATGAGCTGAGGGAACAGCTGGCGACTGCTCTTCAGCGCATCACTGAGCAACAGCAGTCCATACGTGACCTGAGCCGGCGCCTGGAGCTGTCGCTAACATCAGCGGCAGCGGCGCCCGGTACGGCCGGGGTGCCTGTTCCCGAGTCTGCGGACAACCGGGGAACCCCGGCTCCGGCTGCATCATCCGGTGCTGCAGCCGACGGACTAACAGGTCAGCCTCTAACACTGTGTATGCCCGTGTGTCCGGATGAGAATGTGCCTCAGTTCACGCCGAATCGCTCCCAGACTCGGTTCGTGCCGCCCAATACCGACTCTGTACCATCGACTCGCTTTGTTGTACAGCAGGTTCATGAGCTGGCCAGTTTTTCTTTGGGTGGCAGGCAGTCCCTCGCTCACTATCTCGATCGATTTGAAGAGCACTGTGAGAATGTGTACGCAGGAAGTCTTGACCAGGCTCTGCCGTTGCTGAAATCCAAGCTTTCAGGACAGATTCTTGATGTCTTTGTGGCCTGCGGGGACGTCTTCAACCCCTACCAGACGGTGAAACGTCGGATGCTCGACTGGATGAAGCGGCAGGAGCTCTCTGGTAACTGCTCGGCACGCGATCGTTTTCGGTCGTGTAGGAGGAACCAGGGTGAGTCACTGGCACTGTTCGCGCTCAGAGTGGCCTCTGTGTATAACGATGCGTATCCCGATCAGGACATACAAACGTCTCAGGAGTTGCGTCAGCACTTGCTTGACAACCTGCCGCATCGTGCTGCTGACTACCTACGCCGACAGATTCACTATACACGCGAGATTCATGGCATAACCCTGACGTGGCAAAACCTGCTGTCCCTGTTGGAGCGTGAGAGGCTGGATGAGGAAGTGGTGTCTAACGCCGATCCATCTCTCTTCTATACAGCCGAGCAAGCGAACAGGAGCCGTTAATCACGGTCACAGCAGAGGAGGATGGTGTCTCCAGCCGCAGCCGCCCGGCGCCGGAGACATACGACGAGCAGCGAGGAACAACAGCGCGTCCAACAACCTCATCAACGAGAGCATTCCTCGTCTAACTCTTCAGCGACTGGCGATCGACGCCCACTGCTTCGCTGCTTCTTCTGCGGCCGCTTTGGACATGTTGAGCGTGAGTGTCGTCGGAAACAGGATCTCTGTTTTTCTTGTGGCCGCCCTGGGCATTATATGCGCGATTGTAACGTGCCCCGTTCGCGTCAGAGATCGCAGAGTGCCCCTCGCTCCCGTCATAGATCTCCAGTGGAGAATCAGAGAGCGAGTTCAGGCCCGAGTCAGCAAGTGCCATCTCCGGACCCCCCTGGGGGGAGAAGGTCAGGGTATGGTCGAGGGACCCGAAGACGGCGCAGAAATGGGTCAGAGAGACACAGGGATGGTTCCCGTTCAACTGGTTCACGTGTTCGTGATGATCGTTCGCCTTCTCCGGGAAACTAGCGGGTCCCACGTCTCCATCAGGGCAGGACGTGGTGACCGACTCGAGCCCTGTCTCCACCGAGTCTGTTGTGTCTGGCCGTTCATCAGGAGCACCTGTGTCGACCGGCTCAGAGCTGGATTCGGTGTTTGCGTCCGCTCTTGAGCCGGAGCACCTCCTTCGTTCCCGTGCCATAGTTTCAGGGCGATCAGCTGATGTCATCATTGACTCCGGCTCCTCACGGACTCTCGTCGCCAGTCATGTTGTATCTGATGGTGTCTTGCTTGCCAGAAGTGCTGCTCGGGTGCGTGCCATTGGGGGTTGTGTCGTTGAGCCACTGGGAATTGCGACAGTCGACCTGAATCTGCATGGAGTGCACCTGGAGCTGACCGACTGTCTGGTGTTGTCTGACGCGGAGTCGCCCACAGATGTCATTGTTGGCCGTGACACGCTGGAGCGGCTGGGCTTGTGTGTGGACGTCGCCCGAAGATCGGTTTCTGGACGCAATTCTGATGGTTCCCATTGGACGGTTTACATGCCATTGAACCTCCAGCAGCCTGAGTGTATGATTTTTGTTGCTGACATTCCTTGCCGAGCAGCAGAAGATGTTGATATCGCCCCAGGGTGCTCAGTTGCTGTGCCCTACACCGTTCCCGAGCAGCCGCGCTGTTCAGAGTGTACGATCAGCCAGCGTCATCTTCTGTTTGAAGCACAGCCTGGTCTTGATGTCAGTCTTGTTCCTGGACTGGCGTGTGACAGTCAGCCCCGAGTTCTCGCCTGCAACCGTGGTCGGATGGCTGTCCGTATTCGCCGTGGTGAGGTTGTGGGTTACCTTGCTACTGCTGCAGACGCCAGCAAGGACTTGGAGCAGCCATGTGACGTGTTCTCAGTGAGTGAAGAGGAGAGCTGTGACGTGACGCTGTCATCAACAGAGGTTCCGGGACTGACGGTGTCGCAGCGCGCTGCTGTAGACGATCTATTTCAGCGTCACGCAGCAGTATTCAGCAGTTCTGCTTCTGATCCACTGCGCACGTCCCTGACTGCACACAGGATCGTCTTGAAGGACGACACGCCGGTTTACGTACCGCCCAGGAGGATGTCGCCGCCAGCAGCAGAGGAAATCGAGCGCCAGTGCCTGGATCTGGAGCGTCTGGGCATCATAGAGAGATGCGACTCTGCGTGGTCGGCGCCCGTTGTGCCAGTACGAAAGAAGGACGGATCTCTACGGCTATGTATTGACTACCGTCGACTCAACAAGCAGACGGTGGCCACCCGCTTCCCGATGGCCGACGTCACGGACTCAGTGTACAGCGCCCACGGCATGAAGTTCTTCACCACGCTGGACCTGGCCAAGGGCTACTACCAAGTGCCCTTGGAGGAGTCATCAAAGGACTACACCGCCTTCTCGACAGCACGGCAGCACTGGAGGTTCCGCAGGTTACCGTTCGGCTTGAAGAATGCTCCAGCAGCATTCCAGCGAGAGATGCAGACGGTGCTGCAGGGGTTCTCCAGGCGAAACCTCGTCATCTACTTGGACGACCTGCTCCTGATGGAGAAGAACTTTGAGAAGCATCTTCAGCTCGTGGACGACGTGCTCCTGGCACTCGAGTCGCAGGGCATCAAGCTGAATGCCAAGAAGTGTGTCTGGTTCCAGCCAGAAGTACCCTTCCTCGGCCACGTCATCAGTGAGCGAGGTCTGCGTAGATCACCAGAATACATCAAGAAGGTGCGCAGTCTGCCACGCCCTCAGACCGTGAAGCAGCTCCGACAGTTCCTGGGGGTGATCAACTTCCAGAGGAAGTTCGTGCGCCACTGTTCCAGCATCAGCAAGCCCCTGACGGACCTGACAGGCCAGCCAGGCCCCACAGTCATTACGTGGACGGACCAGATGACTGACGCCTTCGAGAAACTGAAGCAGGTAATGGAGGAGGAAGTCACGCTGGCCTTCCCCGACTACACAGAGGACGCGCAGCCTCTCACTCTTTGGACAGACGCGTCTCAGGTTGGGGCGGGGGCCTGTCTGACTCAGGAACAAGACGGAGAAACTCGTCACATCGGGTTTGCCTCAATGACCTTCTCTCGCTCACAGCAGAATTACTCAGTCACCGAACTGGAACTCGCAGCTCTCCGTTGGGGTGTCGTCAAGGCCTTCAAGCCATTCCTCGGTGGCGTGTCATTTAGAGTCTGCACGGATCACCAGGCACTGGTGTACATGCACAGCATGCATCTTGTCAACAGTCGGATCGCCAGGACGATGGAGGAGCTCTCGGAGTTCGACTTCACGATCTGCTATGTGCCAGGGTCATCCAACATCGCCGCAGATATGTTCTCTCGTGCTCACCCACTGCCGACGGAGCTCCCGGCTGTCTGTCGCCAGTTGCCAGTTGGTCTGGATCTGTACTACAGAGCTGAGGGAGGAGGTGATGCACTGATCGACTGCCTGTGCCACTGGATGGAGGAGAATGACCGCCGGCCTGCACAGAACCACCTGCTCCGAGAACTGCTGGTGGGCGAAGTGATGAAAGCACCGGGCAGGTTCAAGATGAAGTTGGATCGACGCGCACGACAAACACTCAAAAGCATGAAGGTCCCAGGTCAGCCGTTGTCTGTTGAGATGGTGGCGGTGTTCGCTACTCTGATGAGGGTACGGGTCATCGTCCACTTCGGTGGCCATCATCCCATGATCTTCACCGGTCCAGACGGGGAGGAAGTGGCTGGTCAAGCTCTTCATCTCCAGTGTCTGGGAGGAGTCCACTTCAACTTGCTGAAGGAGAACAAGAACTTCCAGACACAGAACACCGTCCTCGTGGCTCACATCCAAGAACAGGTGAGATCACAAATGATGTGTAGAGTCAAACTGCCAGAACGTGTCACAATGTGTGCGACTGAAGAGGGTGGTTCGCCTGAGGACGGTCTGCTTGTACACCCTCTCTGTGATCATCAGTCCAGCGCTTCATGCGCTGCGACCGTATACGTGAATGACAGACCAGTCTGTGCCCTTCTCGACAGCGGAGCAGCTGTGTCCATGGTCAGCCGCGCAGCGTTGGAGCTGATCGGCACCAGGGAGGCGGATGTGATTCCCAGCGCTGTATCAGTTCGAGGCATCGGAGGACTCACCAACTGCACCGGCTATCTCGAAGCAGACGTGGCCTTACCTGGGGACGGGGACCCACAAACGGTACGTCTGCTGATTGATTCAGATAACTCGTTCGGCCACTGTGTGTTGCTGGGTGCAAACTTCCTTACGTCTGCTTGTGTCGAGTTGGATTTTGGAAGGCGGCTGATAAGCAGTGTTTATGGGGAGCACGCCATGAGCGGTCACTGTGCTTTCAAGAACACTGCAACCGGTCTGACTCTGGTGACGTCCTCGCAGGAATGCAGTGACGCTGAAGACGTTCTTCTGCCTGACAGCCGAGAGCGAATCCCAGACATCGCCTCTGTCCGAGAACACCAACACCAGGATCGTCTTCTTCATGAGCTCACTAGCCATGTTCGGCAGAAGCTGACAGAACAAGAATTGCCCAGAGAACTGGAACATTTCGGTAAGCATCTCAATGATCTGTTTGTCAGCAATGACTTGTTGATGTACCGTCACAGCAAGTATGGGGACCTACCTGTCATTTCCAAGCTCTGGCTGGCGGAACTTGTAACCGCAGCTCACCAGGGGATGGCTCACATTGGCAGGGACAAGTTGTTCGATCTGATCGCCAGCCAGGTGTTCTGTCCAGGATTGAACAAGGTTGTAGCCGATGTTGCCCGAAGTTGCCGTCAATGTCAGCTGTATAAATCGTCCCCTCAGAGGATCGCTGCACCTGTTCAGCGCCTTCAGAGTCGAGCACCTTTTGAGCTGGCTGCTGCTGATCTTGTGATGTTCCCTCGCACCCCACGTGGCTTCATTGGATGTCTTGTGGTTGTAGATCACTTCTCCAAGTGGGCGGTGGCGGTACCAGTAAGGAGGAAGACGTCTGCTGCGGTTGCAGTCGCCCTGGAACAGCGAGTCCTGCCAGTTCTTCTGCGCAGGCCTGCGCGACTTCTGACGGACAATGGTGGCGAGTTCGTGGGTCCGGAGCTTCAAGAGGTGCTGAGGAGGTGGGGGATCCAGCAGACATTCTCTACACCCTACAGACCGCAGGGCAACGGAGCTGTCGAGCGGCTGAACCGCACCCTGAGTCAGGAGCTTCGCATGTTGTCTGCCGACAAGCCTGGAGACTGGGACCTACATCTTCCGAAGGCCATGGCGACCTACAACGGGACCAGCCACTCTCAGCTTGGTGACTCTCCAGCAGATTTTCTGCTGAAGCAGAAGCACGGTGGCGTCAGCGTTCCGCTGGTATCGGTGGAGCGACAGAGCTGCTGGCGGCCTGGAAACCCGAGCTTCGCGCCATTCGAAGTGGGCCAGCTGGTTAAGCGGGAAACGCAGCGACCTGGTAACCTGCTGACTGGCAAGTTCGAGCAGCGATTCGACGGTCCCTTCAAGGTGAAGTCTCGGAACAGCAATGACGTCACCTACACTCTGGAGAGGGACACCGGAGCCGAGCTGAGGGCGCATCACACGCAGCTTCGCCCGTGGATAACTGCACCGTCCTACCTGCGCCGGCTCGAGGAGGTGCGAGAAGATGGAGAGGGCAGAGGCTGCAGCATGCACCCTCCTCTACCGGCCGGTGGGGTGCTGACTTCTGTTGGCTCAGCGGGCGAGCGGCGTCTTCCAGGCATCTTGAAGAACACTCGTCGGGCCCAGGATCGGTCCCAGCAAACGACGCCTCCTCGTGTGAGCAGCAGTGCCCAACAGACGACGCCTCCTCCTCGTGTGAGCAGCAGTGCCCAACAGACGACGCCTCCTCCCAAGAACGACGGCGCTCAGCTGGCTGTCTCCCGCCCACCGGCTAGCGCTCCTCAACAGAGGACTCGCGCGACCTCAGCGGCTAAGCGGACTGTGAGGTTTGATGACGTGGGCCGGGAGATACCCAGGCGGTCGGGCCGTGTCAGAGAAGCGCCAGATAGGTGGGGCTATAGTTAGAATGTCGTGTGTGATTCTTCTTGTTTTTGTTTTGTTGTTTTTCTTGTGCTGCCGGCAGTAGCCGACCCAGCTGATCCAGCTGCTGCTGCCTCCCTCTGACGTGCTCTTCGACTGGTTGTCGAGCACGCGCCTGTTGGTTTCTCCGCGTGCGCGGTGGACGTGACGCGTCACCCCACCGTATAATCGATGAAGCAGACGACCGCCTTCATCGTCACGGTGGCCGAGCTCGTCCTCAAGTTGTGTTGTGTTTTGGTATATGGCATAGGCGTTTTGTATCAGCGTGAGCGTAATGACGTGTTGGAAGAGGTTATGTGAATTGGCGCTGTTATACTGTTATAACGGTGATTCTTGTGTTTTGGTCATAGCGGTGATCCTTGTGTTTTGATGTGGGCGAGATGCTAAAGGGGGGAGATGTGGACGTGTGGTATTGGAATTTGCATCTCGCTTGTGTGCTCGGGTGGCCGGCCGCGAGCTGGCGGCGCCTCGGCTCGCCGGGCGGCCGGCCTGCCCTGGGGCGGTGCGGGCCGCTCGGCGGGTCGGGCGGCGGGCGGCGCGGGGAGTCGGTTGCGGGGCTCGGTGGAAGGTGGACGGTGAATACAGGCGTGGAACGGCTACATGTTTTGACGGTGAATGAAGACGGCGAACGGCTACAACAGTGAAGAGCGAAAAGCCCGTGATCAAGCCGACCAGGCCGCCAAGATTTGCCAGGAGTGTCGGCAGGGTGAACGTTCCCGACTCTTCCATTTGGTCTGCCGCCAGGTCCACGCGCAGAGCCAGAAGTGTTTCGCACGTGCCCAATGCGCCGCTAGCGTATACATTTGGTCCAGTGACGTCTTCCTGCAGATAATAGGTGGCTTGTTGACAGGCCGGCTGGCAGTCACAGCCCTGGTGGTCAGACATCAGCTCAAACGGGACGTGATGCGTTGAGTTCGGAGGCGAATGGCATTTCTCGGAAAGAAAAGGAAGACGAAGCCGTGAGATTCGTCTGGTTTCGTTGCTGGTTTTCATTGATGCAAACCTTCTAGCACGGATTTTTTCGAACGGTGACATAATAAGCTCATTAGACACATTGACGTTTGGTAAGCTCCAGCCAAAGCTCTCCTTCAGACAAGCTTCATCAGTGACGTGACGACAGAACACCATTCGCCACCTTTCCCTTCCGACGAATTTCCTACACAGAGGCAGCTGGTCGACGGGTCCGCGAATCTCCGGCAGGTAGGCATCTGCCGCCACCATGTGTGGCAGCCGGCAGCCGATGTGCGCCGCCAGCCGCCGCCACAGACACTCCTTCAGACACTGGGTGAGCGAGTAGCCCGGCTCCGCGCGGCACGGACGGCGGCGCAGGTTGGCCAGCCTGCGGAGACGTGCTGACACCCGAAGACTGGCTCCCTCGCTCTTGCGGAGTTCCCTGGACGTGGTGGTCGGTACAGACACGCCCAGTTCGGACGGCGGCGTCAGGTCTCCGACGTTCGGTTCGTCGTCTCCGTGGACATAGAGCCGGTAGGAGATATCAGACCTGCCGGTGAACATGGGCGCTATGCGCAGCTGGAGAACCATACTGACGATGTTGGCACCCAGGCTGTGCAGATGTTCGCTGGGATGGAACGTGATGCACCTCATCGGGGCGACCTTCTTTGAGAGGGAATCAACAGGCAGGTAGAAGCGAGACTTCCAAACGCCGAGCGGTCCTTCGCTAGGGATGGTGCTCACAATGCTCTTGCCGTGCTTCAACATCAAGTTGTTGATGCTGTTATGGGACTTCAACATGTTCAGAGATGTCTGATTGTAGAACTCGATGATTGACAGGGAACCTTCGGCGAGTTCCTTCAGTTTGTCGCGCATCAGTGCGGTGTCTCTCAGCTCCCCGCCGGGACAGAGAGTCAGTCTGGGGAAGCGCGCCTGGCGTCTCACCACAGTCGAGCTGAGAGGCTCCGAGAGAAAATTCATCGCCTGCTCGAAAGTCAGAGTCACCAGTAGAGAGAGCAGACCCAGGCGAACTGTCCATTTTAAAACCAATGCGACGGTAATAGAGCCACTTCTTTGCCGGCTGACCGAATGTCTATTTTCTATTATATTTCTCCGAGGGAAGCATTGTGCTTCTGATAAGCGCCTTGAGGATGTGTGAATCAGCTCCTCTCTGTATGGAATTGTTTCCATCGTTGCAGAAGAAACTGACCTCGGCAAGTGAAGATGGTGCTGAGTCTCCTCCGTTTCCCTTTCTGTGGCACGATCGGCCACATTCAGAGTATGCATTCTCGACCACTAATACAGCCACTGAAGGTACCCTTGATCTTCCGCCATGAGCCTCAGCCCTGCGCTTCTTCCTCGTCGAGGAAGCGTCAACTTCTGATCGGTACGCCTACCTAAGTGCGACATAACTGCGACTTTACGCTCCGTATCCATCGCAACACAGTCAACAAACGCAGGTGGCTGCGGCCCACACGCTCACACACCAATTAATGGGAGGACACAACAGCGGGCGTCAAAGGTGCAGACGCTGAATGAGCATTAGCCGCCCATTACTAGCGTTCTAGTCTGTGTGTGCCTTTACAGAGCCTGGTCACGAACATCATTCATGGACTATGTATTCAGTAAAGATGCCTGCCGGGTCTATTACGCAGCTCTCAGGACCCGGTTCGGTCGACATAATTAAAGTCAAGAATGCATGCGCCAGCTATGTGCTATCTAACCAGGGTTTCCCACGTCTAAATTTGTAGCTGTGTTGAATGACAAGTATGCATGTCTTTATTGAATGGTATAAACGTTCACCCTCTCGCAAACGTTCCTTCCATTGCAAAACAGTTTGAACAATTGTAAAATGAAACATACGTGATTGTTTTAAATAAAGGTTACTTTGTTTTTCCCTGATTTTTGTGCCGTCTAAATTGATTTAATATGCTGTTTAAATGTCAGCACAACATATCGACACCTTTTTTTAAACCCCACATCTGCTCTCCCGTGAATTTCCGGGAGGCACGAAAGATCTCCTTTTAAAAGTGTCCAATCGTCCGATCCTGATCAAATATGTGTGTTCGTAGGCCTGTTCTGGTATTGCTTTATCTGCCAGGACAGACAAACTTGAGAAAAATCGAGTGATTGTACCTTTTTTGAAGGTCTCTAACCAACTTGTCTGAAATTCACCGGAGAACAAATGTGGGGTTTGAAAAAAGGTGTTGATATACCTAGTGCAAACTAACCCGATCGTCACGAGTTACCAAACCGGCAAACTTTATAAAATCTGATGGCCAATAGTTGCAAACCAAAATGATAATTAAAATCTAAATCCTTTGTATTTTGATATGTATTTTAGATATTTGTATTTTGGATGTTATTTTAAAATGTGATTTGTGACTTAAGGTATATTTTACTGACGATGGCACATTGTTGTCGAAACGTCTAAAATACAAAAAGATTTAGATTTTAATTATCATTTTGGTTCGCAACTATTGGCCATCAGATTTTATAAATACCTATGTCTAACAATACCGAACAAACCGGCAAACATTTCCCTTCTTAGATTTGTTTTACTACATTACTCAACACTTTACAGTTACATGCCTAAAACTTCAGTTATTTCTTTTCAGCTGTTTCACAGATACCCTTCCTACTTAATATTATTTGTTTGTTAGACGTTTATTGCGTAGAAAATCAATTCACGGAATTTTCATTCATCGCGCTACGCATCGGGGCTGAAGAATTTGGACGGCAGCAGGAGGTAGGGCAGGACGCCTGCCACCCGCGACACTCCCGCCCGCGTCGAGCTCGGTCCCAGGAACTGCAGACGCTTCTGCTTCTCCTCTCGCTCGTAGTCGATGGCGGCCAGTACGTCGTCATAGTTCTGCAGCGGCGTGCCCAGGATCCCGACTTTGGTCCGGTCCACCTTGAGCGACTCGTCTTCCTCCTCGCCTGCCGCCTCTGCAGGCAGTCGGTGCGACAGCGACTGGCGCAGCAGCGGCGAGGTGTTGCGCAGGAGGCCGTAGACGGCGCACTGCGGCGGCGGCGGACCTGTGTACAGGCCGTACACCTTCTTCATGGAGACGTGGGCGGTGGGAGGAGCGGAGCGGCCGGTAGCGGGTGGAGGTGTCGCCGAGCTCCCGGGCGGAGGAGACTGCTGCTCCGAGACGGCCGAGGAGGGTGTCTGGGCCGGCTGGGAGTCCGGGCTGGTAGGCTCTTCACCCCCACTCGGCTGAGCTGGTGGACTGGCCGAGTGGTCAGCGCTGGCGTTCGGACCACCCTCTGGGGTCTCCGTGTTACGTGTGCCGCCCGAGTTGCCACTGGACACTCTCGTTCCGTGACTCGCTGAGGACACATGCTGAGAGGTTTGACGAGAACCCGAGTGTGGCGCAGGAGAACCATGATGCTGACTGGGGCCCGACGCACCAGAGACGTGCCTTCGTCCGCTGTTCGCGCCGGTGCTCTTTCGGAGGGTCGTGTCGGACTGCCTCCGTCTGGAGGACCCGCTCATGGAGCCTCCCAGCGCTCCGCGTCTCTCACCACCTCCCAGCCGGCGATCGGATGTGGTGCGGGGACTTTGACGGTCACCGTGGTTCTCATTGCTGGGCGTCTCCCGGGCGCTTCCTGCGCTTTTGCCTGGGATGATTAGCGTTCTCGCTGAGGTCAGATGATCGAGAGGCGGTGGCACCGCTCGGCGGGACGGGTCAAACCCTGCTGTGCGGAACAGTCGGCCCAGCTCCCTCGCTATGACGGTGACGTTGGGACGCCGGTAGACGATCCAGACGCACTGCGCCACAAACGCGTTCAGCGCCTCGAAGATCTGTCGGTCGGAGGCGGCGGCGGATTTGTACCCGGCACCCTGCTGGAGATGGTGAAAGTCCAGCCCGCAGCCGAGCAGGTAGGTGCTGTAGATTTGACCGAGCTCGCTCACGCACACCTCCATCCTTCTTCGGCGCCCGTCCAGCTGACTCGAGTTGTAGAGCTGACATTCGAGCTGCGCCATGGTCTCCTCCAGCCTCCGAAGCTCGAAGTAGTGGTGGAAGTACTCGATCGCACAGCCGAGGACTTCGTCGATGTGCGGCCACTCGTCGAAGAAGTTCGGGTGTCGGTGCACGCGGGGAAAGAACTGGCCGACAGCTCGGGTGGCCACGCGTTTCACGTGCTCCAGAGTCACCACCCCGGGCCGCCGGGCCGGCCGGGCGCCCTCCGTTTTCTCCAGTATCTTCCGGTTGGGTCGGTAGTAGAGTCCAGCGCCGTCCCGGGGCACAGCCTTGGTGCCGGGGTTCGGGTACTGCCGGTAGCGCAGGCCGTAGACGCCGTACCGGTGGCATCTCCACATGTCGTCCAGCGGGATCAGGTAGAAGTCCTCCACGGGGTTGGTGGGGCGCGTGAACACGCTGAAGAGTACGTTGGAGCGTGCGTCCATCAGCCAGCGGCTGTGTGGCGGCAGCGGGCTCTGCAGCTCGGCGGGCAGCTCGGGGTCGTGCGGCGGCGCGACGGCGCGCAGCAGCGCCGGCCAGCTGCGCCGCCACCGCTCCCGGCCGCCCGCGCCCGCCTGGCGCGTCAGCTGCCGCAGCGTGCCCGACGCCGGCTTCTCGTCGTCGCTCTCCTTGATGGCTCGCACGGCGCGCGCGGCCACGTAGCGCTGGTACTCCTTCTCCCGGTTCTCCAGCAGCAGCTCGACGGCGTCATCGGGGCTGAAGTCTTCACGCAGGGTACCCGAGGGAATGCCCGTCGCTGGCAGCGAGTCCTTGCGCATGCTGCGGTGAGCTGGAGAACCAGCCTTTGAAGGCTGATTTGGAGGCATTTCGACTGAGTGATGCTGCTGACTCGTTTTAACACATTTTCCGTCTTTGTATTTAATGACAGACACTCATTTTGAAGCAGCGCTGAACTAACATAATCTGAATTTTAAGGATTTGGGATCCCCTCGAAGCACGTCATATCGCATTAAATAGCCAAGTTCACCGTCTTTTCCTGAATACTCTCTTGATGCTGTCGCAACAAGCAACTATAAGTTATCGCCATCTTACAATTTAAAGTTTTTCAAAGCTTGCTGGAGCTTGGAGACCTCTTCAATACCTTCCATTGGTTTCCTCATGCTTTTCTAACTGCGAATGATATTTTGAAGGAAGGCATCGCCCCCTCTGGCTTCTTTTCCATCGTTACATCACGATTTAGCTTTATCTTCTCTTGAGTTTTAAAGATTTATTTTTTGCTCTAAACGTGAAATAAAAAGCATTGCTCTAGTCACACGAATCATTGAATTTGCCTTCGTGACTGATTACAGCCTTCGCCCTACAAGCCCTAGGAAAGCTATTTTGGTTTTGGCGCCTACCAAAATTTCAAAAGGCCTGAAATTTTGATTGTTTTGATCGTTTTGATCAATGAAGCTTACCAGCTAGTACAACTCGTGACTTCTTTAACGTCTCTCCTTTCACATATCAACAGATGCGAGAAGTGTAACAAAATGATCGAATAGTTCTTCCGTGCAAGCATCCGTAGTTTATAGTTTGTTCATTATTGATCAATATCAGTTACAACCTATAGCCGTTGGAAATGATAGGCATTTCCCTCATTGCATCGCACTCATGAAGTTTTTCTCTGCAAAATGCATGGTCAACGTTCAAAGTGGTGTCAAGTAATGCAAAAAGCGATATGTTGTGCGGTTTATTGCTCAATCAAAAACAACAAATATTCAGCATAAATCTGATGACCATAACTGTTCGATAGTATAATCTGACAGTCTCTGTTCTTATTTCTACCCCGAGAAATACGCCCACCGCCTATCATTAGCACGATCGT
This sequence comes from Amphibalanus amphitrite, assembly GCF_019059575.1. Taxonomy (NCBI): domain Eukaryota; kingdom Metazoa; phylum Arthropoda; class Thecostraca; order Balanomorpha; family Balanidae; genus Amphibalanus; species Amphibalanus amphitrite. The sequence goes on from NW_024882576.1 coordinate 186,599, forward strand.
TTTGCCAGCATCTCTCGCAGTCGGGCAGTCGGTCCGGCGTGTAGCCCTTCTCAAAACAGTAGTCCAGGCTCATCCAGCAGCAGCCTGTCGCTAGCGGTCCCACGCAGGGGATCATACACGGCTCGCACTGGTTGGAGGCGATCACTGACTGAACGCCCCCGCTCGGATATGGGGCTGGGGAGGCGGGTTTAGGAGTCGGGGGCTGAGTGGGTTTTGGTGTAGGGGGAGGCGTGGTCTTTGGTACAGACGCCTGCGGAATCAACCATGTGTTGTCTAGAGACTGGTCCGAGGCTGGTTTGGTCGTTGTGACAGCCACAGGCTCGGGTCTCCGGGTAGGTGGTGTGGTTTTGGGTGGCGGTGGGGTAGTTACCACTTCTATGTCCTGGAAGCCCAGGGAGGGGGACGTCTCCTGGGAGGTCGCTCCCGTTGGAGGGGTAGGCGACGGTGGCAGTGGAGAGGGAGAGGGAGAGGGAGAGGGAGAGGGAGAGGGAGAGGGAGAGGGAGAAGGTGATGGCGAAGGCGGGGGAGAGGGAGAAGGCGTTATATTCGTGCGGATCTCCTGGTCCAGCGCGGAGCCGATGGCGTCCGCTCCCCGCACCGCCTGTCAAAACGTCAGAACGTCAGTGCACTGCCCACGTACAGACCTGTCCGTGGGGGGGGGGGGGGATAGGGGAACATTGCTCGTATTGATCGCTGTTCCGATAGATAGACCTGAAGGCTGATAAGTATGTTGATTAAGAGCTGGCTGATCTATGAAGGACTATCCAAATGCGAGACAGATTTATCGCAACAATGAGTTTGATGTCGGATGATTCATTTATCGTCACAGCGTGTTTTATGTTGATTGTCGGATGATTGGTACCTCTATAGTTGGCTTATCAATTTGGAAAAAAATGCGAAAAGCGAGACAATGATGAGATATGCATAATGCTGCTTTTTCTGCATAACTGAATCATAAATCAATATGATACAGATATCTAGCACCATTTATGAACATTTTTTACTTTTAACTGAAACAGCCATTTGCACAACAATTACACCTAATGCATACACAACGAAATAGTTGAATGATACAGATCAGCCGATAAAATGTAAGAACGTAAAGGTAGAATTGTTGAATTGAATAAGAGAACTAAGAAAAGAAAATTATGGTCATTTAACTAAGAAAAGCAAGAGTACGGTCATTTCTATCATACTTTACCATCTTTCTATCGTGTGATATGCCTAGACCGCCACCATCCATCCCGCTCACCGTTGTGGTTCCGTTGGACCAGGGCTCGGAGCCGTTGACGCTGCGCGACACGGCCACGTTCTCCCTGCTGACGGTACCGCCATCCCCTGCCGTCACGGTGGCCGAGTTCACCAAGCTGCGCGTGCTCTCCGTGCCGGTCCGGTCGTCCGTGCCCGTGAGCGTCACATTCTCATCACGGTCCGTGCGCAGCTGGCTGACCTGGAGCGCGGTGCCGCCGTCCGGCTCGCTGACGCTCAGGCGGTTCTCGCGGGTGCGCTGCGCCGACTGTATCCGCGACGTGCCGCTGGGCCCGGTGCGGTTGTCGTCTTTGAGCTGGGTGTCGGTGCGGCCGAGGTAGGCGAACCCGCCGTCGGTGGTGGACGAGGCGGCGCGCTGCTGCTCCTGGCCATTGCTGACCGAGGCCGTCGACCGGCTGGTGTTGGTCGTGTTGTGGAACGCGCCCGAGGTGATCTGGCGGGTCTCCGAGCTCTGCGAGGTGCTGGTCTGGGAGCGCGTCACGTCCCGACTGGTGGTTCTGCTCACCACCTCACCCTGCAGTGGAGGAGGGAGCGGTGAGCGAGGTGAGAACATCGCAAAGTAGCGCACGTTTTCATCCTGGATACAAACATCAGCTTGTCTTCGAAACTTTAGCCACAGGTAACTGATCAAATCAGACACAGGTAGGTACGCAAATGAGACGTCGACCCCGGAAGTCAGAACCACGCAACAGCCGATACTCAAAAATCGCAGTAAACCCGCCCTTTGAATTACGATCAGAGCTTTTTACAGCTCTTAAACCACACCAGACCGCTAACCCTGAAGACCCAGAGCTCACCTGCCCGAGTGTGGCCGGCAGGCCGGTTGCTACGAGCACCACCAGGAGCGGCAGGAGGGGCGCCATCGGAGGGTGTCGCCGCGGCGCCGGCAGCCGGAGCGCACCGCTCACTGCGGCCCGTCGTGACGGAGCGCGGCGGACCTGTCAGCGACCTCCGGCTCAGGCCGTGACAGCAGCCCCCCGCCCTGCCCGCTGGCCACCCACGCCGTCCCTGCTGCTGACCGCGACCCCGCGCCTCTGACAGTCGCCCACCCCGCCGCCGCTCGGCCGACCGACCTCTGAGCTGCTGACCTTTACGGCAGAGCCCACGTGGGACGGAGCGCGGATCGTGCAGCGCGGCGCACACGGACGTCGGAAACGGCGATCCGGGTCGGCCGGTGGCAGGGTTCAGAGAAAGGAAGCGAACTGCGAACATCGCGGCTTGGTTTTGGTGTCGGGTACAAACTTGGGGCAAACAAGCCAGGGGTGAAGTTTATCAGTTGTCACTTTTCATGACGGGAAAATAAAGGGAGAATAACAGAAACGTAATATGCACTTAGGCTACATGCTATTAACTTTATCATAGCACTTTTTTTGCACGTTAAACCAGGAGTCGACAGCTTTGCCCGGAGTCGGAGTCGGAGTTGGAGTCACTGAAAGTTAACATTGCATAGCTCAAAATCATGCCCTACGCCTGTTTGCTTGACGATATTTCGCTCGTTCTGCGTTCACCTTTCAAAATCGGATTTTGTTGAAGCGGAAGACATACCCCTGTTTTGGACGAGCGTTTTCGTCGAAAAAAGCTGAAGAGGGCTGCTGCGTCAAAACCTGTTTTGCATGCTATTTAAAAAGTGTTTACTTGCAATGCAAGACCTTGGAACGTTCAAAGGATCGCTCCTGGCAAGATAAAAAGATCTCCAACATTTAGTTAGTTTCATTATATGAACTTCAGAGCTATGTCCACAGTCTGGTCTCGAGTCGGCGTCGGAGTCTGAGTCGATTTTTGAAGTCAGAGTCGAAGTCGGAGTCGGAGTCACCTTAATTAATCCATTGACCTTGCAGCCCCACGTTAAACCCATTTGGCCAGAGGAAGATTTAAGTACACGTTCTTTAAAAAGAAAATATTTTTTCTTCATTTGGAATGAACCATGATGACAGCCAAGGTGAAAATGAGCGCCGTTGACCTTTAACGATGTTCCCGCCCACATAGATATGCTCGTTCCTGACACGCAGCCACTGGCGCCGAACAGATTTGCCGTCGGCATTTTCAATCGACGGGTCTGGCCGGTCTGTCAAAGCAGTACTGCTTCTTACGTAAACGGCTTCATGTTGAGCGGGATCTAACGGAGACGCCGTTTTTCTGACTGTTCAATGTTCATATAGCTAATTGCAATGCTAAGCTAATACGCTAATGTTTTAGTTTAAAAGACACAACTTGTTTGATTTTGATTTGCTCGTTTTTCTACGGTAGGTAAGTCGGTAACGAGGAGCATGTGAATAACACATTCATGTAGACACCATATAATGAACTTAAACCAACCATTTAGCTGTATACTTAAGCATATTGTTATTTGTTTGCATGTAGAATGTAGAGTTAGAAGTATGAAATAATGCTTAGTGTAAGCAGTTTCCGTTCAGGTTTCAACGATGACCTCAACACATCGCTTCAATTTGCTTTCGAGCTACAACAGGGAAAGCTCTGCGTGAGGGCCGCGACCGCATCATTTTCAACCTTTGACTTTCAACCTTCAACCTATAAGGTCTTATAAAGGCTTATAAGCAGAGTTGGCCTGCGCTACGCTACGTTATGCACTACGTTACGCTACGTTTGCTTTTTTGGCCAAAACTACGATACCGAACGAATTACGATACGTTATATATTGCTACGTTACTGAATTACGGTATTTGTTAATTAACGCAGCAAATTATTTTATCGTACTACGTTATGCAATATGTCATCATCCACTACCCAGTGGAAACGGTTAGTCTCTAGTAAGCCAAATACTGCGCACAATGATCGCCGGCTTTGCAGCATCGTCGGTGCGGCGGTGCCTACGCGCTACTCGCTAGATGCGCTGGACTTCCGACAGGGAATTCCATGGGACTCCCCAGTGGGAAATCTCTGGTGTCGGTCCGGCCGTAAGAAAGACTCAGTGGTATTCATATAGCAGGCGTCTCACATCCGTTTAAACGGCCGGAGGTCTGGTGACGATATGAGTAAACTGAAAAAAATTATGTACCTTATGCTTATGCAAATACAGCTGACATGTAATTGCTACGGAATCCATTTCGTAGTTCCTCCTACGTTATTCTATTATTTTCCGTAATACGCTACCGAAACATCCCAATTACGCTACGAAACGGTACTGACAGCTACGGGTTACCGAAAACTTCAAAATAACGTAACGTAGGCCAACTCTGCTTATAAGTCCCATTACTACATATTTCCCAAGTGTCATTCTTAGTGGCATTCATTGGAAAGAAATGGCTGCATATCACAAAATAATCACTTTCCTATAAGTATGCTGCAAGTGCACAATGTACAGACAGACATCTCAATACTGACCCTCGTGTGAAAATTCGCATCGGTGAGAAAACATGGTGAATGACGCTAATGCAGCTACCCGTCTACATAACGACCATGTGCGCACCACGCACCACCAGCTTCGGAAGCACGTGTTATAGACGTGCCATTATAGTCACATAAACTGGTGCGGCAGGGGATACAAGTCATGTGGCTGACGAACTGTGTGCATTTTACTGATGCCGCGCCGTAACTCGTAAATTAAAGAGTTTACGTGTAAGCTATGATGGTTCCCAAACGTCAATTGACCGAGTGAGAAGAGTGTCACGGCGACTGTTTTTTATTTGCTTTATTGATTATCCAGGAGTATAATTCAGGATACATTCTCCTGAAATATGAATGCAGGCGTACACATACACATGTCGCATGTAATCTGAGGCTATATGGGGGCGCCGTTTATTTTCTCTCCTACGTCAGGTCAGGTTGCCAGCCTTTCTGTTCAGTTTCTTTTTTTTTGTCCTCTTTGTGGCCGGAATGTCCAACTGTTTACAAGCCACCGGATTGTAGAGAAACTGCGGACTTTTCCAATGTAACCGCATTGTTGACAACGCATTTAATCCTCAGCAGACCCCCCAATCTAAGTTTTCTATATCTGCTCGAACGCGGGACATTGGTAAAGCTGCAACATGGCTACACCATAAGGTACCCTCTCCTTCCTATGGAGCTAAAACGTAACACTGGAGAGGAATGTGCTATGATGAGAAGCAGGAAATTATGGCACTTTTTGAGATGCTATGTGAGTCAATGAAGCCAGTCAAGTGAGCACTTCTTAATTCAGCGTCAGTCTCACTCTAGCAGACAACATTTCGATCTTTAGACCTGCTAAAATGGAAAACGACGAGAGACGAGTAAAGACCAGACCTCAGTGACTCTTCCCAAGTGACACACCAGCCACCATCGCAGACATTTTGTTCAGCGCCTTCCCGAAATAACCTTATAAAACATTAACTCAAACAGTAAAAAAAAAAAAACACACAGTCGGGTTGAAAAGGTCCTTTAACCTTGTAAAGTGGCTGCTCTCGGTTCGGACAGCACCATGAATGTCAGGAGGCCCTGCGGGGCAGCGACGGTCACTGACATTCATTGCGACACATCTCGCTGTCAATCCAGAGTTAGACACGCAGCCAAAAAGTCGAGTTCGGGTGACGGCCAGTGCCGTGGTACCACTCTGTTGGCCAGAGGCGCGGTCAGCGGACCGGCCGACCACCGCCGACCATCAGTGGACCATCAGCGCGGACCATCAGCGGACCATCACAGGCCGTTCCTGGTGTGACCACTGCCGAGAGCGGTCTGACCGACTCCGCCGATCCCAACGATGGTGGGCAGGATGGCCTGCTGGGCTGTGCTGGTGACTCAGGCGCTGTTGCTGAGCCCGGTGGCGACCTTAGGGGACGTGACGTCATCCAAAGTAAGCGGGGGTGGTCGAGTTTGGCATCGACAACAGGGAACAGGGTCAGGGTCGTGCGATTTTTACGTGGGCGTCGATGGTTTGATGCGGCACTACATGCTGGACCCTCTTAATTTGTGATATCGTAGGTATTCAGTAATCGTTATACAATTTGGAAAAATTAAAATCACATTAGAAGTCGATACCTAATTGCAAATATATTCAATGTTCAGTAAAGGCTCTTTTTGCCGCATTTCTACTTCAGGCATAACGTGTTTTGTCTTTCTTCCAGGCTCCTAAGGTAACCGTGCCGGATCAGAAATCCGACAAGGCCATCGATGTGAACAAGACCAGTCCGACGTCTTCATTGGATGGAGGGATAATCATTATGACAATCCCAGGCGGCATTGTACACAAGCAAGGTCCGCCTCCCGCTCACCAGCCGGTCAAAAAGAAACATTGTCAAAAACCATGCATCGGAAAATTATACCATGCGTATCAAACACACGCTGCTGCAGCTCCAATCGACTCTTCTGTATCTCAAAATAAAACTGCCGGTGTTTCCGCCAGGGCTGCCCCAGCTCCTAGCAAGCCCTCGGCAGCTCCAAGAAGGGGTGCCCTCTTCCTGCCGTCCCGAGCTCGTATCGCAGTGGCAGTGCGATTCGTTCGCACTCCCTGTAAACTCGTCAAGAAGCGCAACTGCTGCCTGATCGAAACCCTCGGCAGTTACTCGTGCTCTTGTCTCAAGGTGGATAAGAAGTGTTTCGAAATTAAGAGGGTGAGGGTGCTTGTGCCGTTCGAGACCATCTACCCGCCGTGTCCGAAATGCTACGATCTGTGCGATCACAACCGACGAATCTGCTGCCGACTGTGGCCCTGCAAATGACCGATCCAAACACCGACCTGTGTTATTACTGGAAATACAAAGTCCAATAAAGTGGCTTGTCTAATGACTATGTGGAGCAATTAACCATTAATCACGATATTAACCCTTCTACCTTATCGATCAAAGGAAGTTTCACGAGAAGCCCGCCGATCGCTACCATCCGGCAGACACTAGCAGAGAAGTGCACCTATTGGATGTCACTTCTATGGGTATGTTCACGGCCCTGGCACGCTGTAAATTCTACGCCGACATGCCCCCTTTGACGAGTTTGCCTTTCTACGAAACATGAAAATTATCAGCAAGCACAATGCCTCCAGAATACATGGGAAAATAATATCAAAGCGATATTACATCTTCGCAAGCTGTCAAAGGCATTTCAATCATTTTAAACTAGAATTTAGAAATGAAGCCAGAGCAGATGCCCACACTCATCCAATGCACAAATGATGAATAAAGTAAATGAGCTCAAAGAGGCCATCGAATCTAAATGATCCATTTCAGGTTGAGCCAGCTTGTCAGTTTCGAACCACAAGCGTATGCTGGCTTATGACATGGAATGCGGGGGCTTATGGCTGTCCGCCCACTGCCATAGAATGTCACCAAGTCACTGAAAGCGCGGCATGAACCGGTGGTAGCGGCGGCCAGGACTATCGAAACCAGATCGGGGTTTCAAGTTTCAAGTGAAACCAGATCGGGAAGCAAGTGAAGCATTTGAATATCATGTATTACATAGGGTTTAAATGGTCCTAGGTTGTGAAAATCATTTACTCCCACGTAAAACTTCTCATACTGTTTGCACTGGACGTCGTTTTAAACGCAACACAACTTGAATTCACTCGCAAATAAGTATCATACATTCACGCTTCACCAGGCAAACACAGCTTATTAGCGTAAGCCTTTATTACAAAATAAACTCCGAGCAAGACATGCGGCTGACAAACATGAAAAGACATCACAAAGTATCGTTCGTGGCATAGCTCATCTACAGGAGTTACTGCCTCTTTTCTACGCGTCATTAAACGTCACGGAAATGTGCGCGTGACATTTACTCTCAGATAGCATTACACCGCTCTTCTCTTCGACTCCGGTGTATAATCCGCCTCGTATTATCGTTGAACATACTCGTATACTAGTAAGTAAGGTCGTAAGCACTTAGCTAGTGATAGCCACGAACAACAAATACAAGAAAATATTAAAGTGCGACATCAATAATTGACCGCTTCTACGTGATGCACAAATTGATTAGCTTTAAAACACCGCAGTAAGATTGACACGCGATTTGCAGAAATAATTTCGTTAAGACGATACAGAGTTACAGGCAGAGCAACATTGATGTGCTGTTGTTACTAGCATTGGGCGACACCAACGGCCTGAAACCTGAAATAATAAGTGTTTGTGACAGCGTGCATTACCTAACAGGAAACATTTGATGTCACATTGCTCTCTAAGCTGATTGACAATAGCGAGGACAAAAATCTGTATAGCGTTTCAGAAGAGACTCGCATAGGCTGTATAACCTGTACCATTTCTGCCACATCAAAAACACATATCGCAAAGGAATGACCGGTACAGCGAGTGACGCGCCGTCAGCGCTGCGGCGGCGGATGGGCGAACTAGCGTTTACTCGACGGCCCACTGGAGGACAGCCATGTCGCGGCCGCCCGTGGACAGCAGCCGATCGTCCTCGGCGAAAAACTCCACATGGGTCACGTGACTGCTGTGACCCTGGTACGAGTGGTTCGTGGTCTGAAAAAGGACGAAGAGTTATGAGTATGACATCAACTTCCTAAATTAGTACGTGGCGCATTATACGATTACAGACATAATAACATACACCTTTTTACAAAAATCACGAGGCACTAGAGGCAGAACGGCGAAGGAAGAAACCGATGAGCTACCGTATTCTGACCAGCTGGAACAGCGGAGGACACCCCCATCCACCAGACACCTCCCGTCCACCTTACCTTGGCCTGGTTGGCGGGGTAGGGGAACAGTTTGACGCGCCCCCAGTCGTCTCCCGCTGCCATCAGGGAGCTGTCGTTGGAGCGACAGCACGTGTTGACGTCTGTGCCGTCCGCGTCCTCCGGGTAAATACCTGCCAGACGACCGGGAAGCAGGTGAGAACCCAGAGAGCTCAGGCACTACTAATGCGCTTTCCTAACAGAGTGGGACCTGTCAGGAGGCATGACTCTTCCGCCCTTCGAGGCAGAGAACTTCAGGGTAGATCATAATGTACCCGCAAGGCCAAGAAAATTAGAACCTATGCATCTCCTTAACAACATCAGCCCCTTGTACGCATGTCACTTCACTTTAAAGCCTTCACCGGGGTCAGCTGACGGTGCTGCCACCTACCGACGGAGTTGAAGGCCAGCGTGCAGGTGTGGCTGGCCCACTCGGTGTCGCGTAGCTCGGAGGCCTGGGTGAACTGGCGGCCGGTGGCGGCCGTCCAGTACAGCAGCTCGTAGTCGCCGGAGTTGGTGCGCAGCAGGGTCGAGTCAGCCGACCAGTCCAGGTGTGTGATGAAGCTCGAGTGGCCCTGTGGCGAGAGGAGTCGGGTTAACGGTGACTTCGGGCCAAAAAGAACCGAAATGGCTAATGGAATACGGTTGAGACTAGTAACGACTAGGCGAAATACGGTAAAATGTAGAAGAAGCTAGGTGGGTAATGCTATCCAAATGAAGAGAATATTTGTATCAAAACTGAACCACTTAAAATCGCAACATTGCGTTACAAGCATCCAAATATGGCACTCTGATCTACACACACCTGGATGACCAAAAGACTCACCCAAACTCTTATCCCTGAGATTAACCCCTCCATCTCTCCGCTCTCACCTACCGTGCACTTGGCGACGCGGTTGAACCCGCCGTCCCCAGCCTCGTAGATGTAGACCGTGTTGTTCCTCGAGCCCAGCGCCAGCATGTTTCCGTCGGGTGAGAAGCGCAGTGTCTGAATGGGCTCATCGCCGTCCGTCCGCGAGAACACCGTCTCGTGGGAGTCAGCGTCCAGCACGTCCCAGCGGCCGGACACGAGGCCGACGGCGAGCTGGGAGCCGTCCGGGGAGAAGGAGGCGCTCTGCACGCCCTCCTGGGGACAGAGCGGGACACAGGGCAGGGGCGGTTAGCTGGGAGCCGTCCGGGGAGAAGGAGGCGCTCTGCACGCCCTCCTGGGGGCACAGAACGGAGCACGGGGCAGGGAGGTTAGCCGGAGCCGTCCGGGGAGAAGGAGGCGCTCTGCACGCCCTCCTGGGGACACAGAACGGAGCACGGGGCAGGGGCGGTTAGCTGGGAGCCGTCCGGGGAGAAGGAGGCGCTCTGCACGCCCTCCTGGGGACACAGAACGGAGCACGGGGCAGGGGAGTTTAGCTGGGAGCCGTCCGGGGAGAAGGAGGCGCTCTGCACGCCCTCCTGAGGACACAGAACGGAGCACAGGGCAGGGGCGGTTAGCTGGGAGCCGTCCGGGGAGAAGGAGGCGCTCTGCACGCCCTCCTGGGGACACAGAACGGAGCACGGGGCAGGGGAGTTTAGCTGGGAGCCGTCCGGGGAGAAGGAGGCGCTCTGCACGCCCTCCTGGGGACACAGAACGGAGCACGGGGCAGGGGAGTTTAGCTGGGAGCCGTCCGGGGAGAAGGAGGCGCTCTGCACGCCCTCCTGGGGACACAGAACGGAGCACGGGGCAGGGGCGGTTAGCTGGGAGCCGTCCGGGGAGAAGGAGGCGCTCTGCACGCCCTCCTGAGGACACAGAACGGAGGGCGGGGCAGGGGAGGTTATCTGGGAGCCGTCCGGGGAGAAGGAGGCGCTCTGCACGCCCTCCTCGGTACACATAACGGAGCACAGGGCAAGGGAGGTTAGGTGTGGGGTTCGGGAAAAAGGGAAGTCCTGGGTTTGGTGGTAATGCTTTATCGAATGATCCTGTAAGAAATGCCATCGTCCTGAAATTTTACAATCGATCGCAACAGCCAGGCGAATGCCAGAAATACATCCACTAACTACCAAATCCGTATTCAATATCTCAGAGTTACCACCCCTACCGTTTGTTTTCCTCACTCACCTCAAAGTCCATGGTCCAGACGGGCGCGTGTGTGACCAGGTCCCACATGAACAGTCTGCCGTCCCAGCCGCCGGTGGCGAACTGGGGGCGTCCCGGGTGGGCGGCGGCTGCCCACACCTCGTCCGTGTGACCGCGGACGATGGGCTCCGGGTCGGCTGCCCACTCGGCCGTCAGCACGCAGTTACCGGTGGTACCGACCAGCAGCTGGCCGCCGCGGCCCGGAGACACCATACGGGGCGAGCCGTACTCGGCAGGCAGCTGAGGTGGAGGTTAAGGACGAGGGTCAGATGCTGCGAGGTCAGTCACATCTTAAAAGCTAGAACACTACATAACTATGTCTATGAACCAGCGAGGTGGCAATTCGCTCACAGCAATTGACAAATTAAGAGTGATAATCGAGTTTTGATGTTTCCATTTACCGACGGTTGCTTGCTGACGGCAAGACGCTCGCATTTTTTTCTGCAGCTTAAAATTGCATATAAGCATATTACTAACATTCAATAAGTTGCTATCCACAGGTAACGATATGAACATCAAGACCTCTCTGCCTATTGGAGGTCACCCAATCCAGCTGGACTCCGGATCAGACCCTCACCTCTACCACGTTCCCGGTCTGGGTCATCTCGCGGTCCCACTCGATGATCTTGCCGTCCTTGCCGCCGGAGACGACGTTGCCCGTCTTGTCGACGAACAGGGTGAACACGGTGCCCTCGTGGGCGTCGGCCACCGTGTTTGTCACCGTGGTGCCGCCTGGCCGAGGCAGGTCACACGGGGTCAGAGATGGAAAAAGAGGGAGCAGTTGGGAGGTCTGGGAAGCTGAGGCAGAGGTGGAGAGAGTAGAGAGCAGTTGGATGGCAGGGTGTTCCGGCTCTCGTTTTGCGTTTTCGCACCTTCCTCCCTCGTTCCCTTCCTCTCATTATTTACCCCTCTTTAGCTCTAGCTTCTCCCTCGTCATCTTGCTTCCCCTCCCTACCTACTCTCTTACTTCCTCCACATATCCCTCTCTTCCTCTCCCTCTCATCCATTTTCCTTACCCTTCTCTCCGTCTCTCCCTTCCTCTCACCTCGCTCCCAGAACAGAATCCTTCCATCTGAGTCGCCCGTGATGAGATCTCCAGAGTCGGTAAAGTCCATGCAGGTGACGTATTTGGGCCGGTCGCGGCCTCCGAACACGCCCTGCCGGCGCTGCAGGGAGCCGGCCTCCAGCAGCCAGAAGTTGACGTGCTGCCGTCCGCAGGTCATCAGCACGCCCTTGTCCAGCGGGTGCCACTGGACGTCCACCACCGTCTCATTGGCCGCCTGAGCAAGGGAGGGGGGATGTTACGGCAGGTCCAGCAAGGTCAGGCTAGAGTGTGTCATATCAGGTCAGACAAGGTCAAGTTGGTTATTCTACCCGGCGAAGACATGAAAATAGCTGCAATTATGCATAATTTGATGTTCATTGTTCTCCTCCTCGCCCCTCGCCTTCATGTCCCGCTTTGTTAGTTTACCAGCTCGTAATTTACCTTCCCTTTCATTTTCATTTTCCTTTCGTGCCTTGTATTCTTGGGTTTATCACCGTACCGTACCTTGTTCTCTGTGACTTTGCTCTCCTCCTGCCAGTCCCAGACAGAGAGAGTGCGGTCCTGTCCCTCGTCCACAATGGCCAGCTGAGCTCCGCCGTCCGTTAGACTGAACGCCAGGCACGAGACGCCGCGGTCCAGCTCCCCCTCGCCCAGCACGTGCAGCGTGTTCAGACTGGCCGAGTCCCATACGTGCACCTGAGGCTGTGGAGACGACAGAAGGGGCCTTGGATGTTGATGGGTGCCATCACACACAAACGGTTGTGAAGAGACAAAGGGGAAGCGCGGAGTGATATTTTCCTGACATTCTTAATGTCGAGACTTTCGTTTTGTAGCAGACGTCACATGCGCTTCATATGACCAGTTCCCGGTAAAATCGATAGTTCGCGGAACGCGCTAAACACTAGCGACCACTGACTATCGAGTCACAATGGATGGTTATTGATCGAACACTGCCTACGCAGTTCAGGCGGGAAAATCGCGCAATATTCTGAGAACGGCCCAACAAGTCCATGGAAGTTACGGTTACCCACATGCAAATAGCCCCAAGGTGCTGGAAATGCAACCGTCAACGACAGAGAGTGTTACAAATGAAAAATATGCATTGCGGGTCAGAAGTAATTTAAATTACCGATACCGTTTGAATGCAATAATGCTCTTTTATTTGAAGAGAATATGGCGCACCCTTACCAAACCATCCTCCGCACCAGAAACTAAATACACGCTGTGTCAATTCGTCCGTTAGGAATTCAGTCAGGTGGAGAACCGTATTTTCTATCGATCTCATGTCCAGCAGGCGTGTAACAGACCAATCGTTCAATGAACTGTATAACCTTCTTTTCCATCTCATCCCGCACTCCATCCAGTACCGGTGAGCCTTCAGTGTGCCCTAATGTAATCTCCACGCTCATTGCTCGGCCGTCCGGCTTCTCCACGCGTCCATCCCAGCTCTTCCCTCTGCCCTATCCGTCCGTTTCATCTCTCCTGTGTTCTCTGTCCTGTGTCCACCCCGTCTCTTCCCTATTCCCTATTCGTCCGTTCCATCTCCTGCGTCTTCTGTCCTATGTCCGTTCCGTCGGCCGGTGCCCGTCACTGACCTGAGCGTTGGACTTGGTCCCGGCACACTGGCCCGTGGCGATGGTTGTCCGGTTAGGATGGATCGCCAGGCTGGAACGGCCACAGGCACAGTCAGACAATACAGTTCAGACACTTCAGATAATCGGACAGGGTGGCAGGGAGGTGATCAGACAACATTTCCCGGACAACCTGACATAGGACGGCCAGGGCTGTCCACATGGCATAGACACGGACAAGCACAATAAACAAAGAAACAGTGTGAAAGCTGCACAGCGTCGAGCAGCAACAATTGCAAACACAGTCCGTCACGCTTCTTGGTAAACACAAATGCGACCAATGACAGTGCAGCAGTCACACAACGAACATGACGGGTTAGCAGTCAGGTGCAGTGACAAAAGACCGAAAATACCCAGAGGAGACCATTGCGTGACTGCCCTAATCACGCTAATGACAAACCAGTCGATACTCGGAACACGCACCGAAGTTCGGTAACACCTTCGATCCCGTTCGTCGAGCTTTCGAAGGTCAGTATGTCCTTTTGGTTAGACGGCTGGGAGTAACAAAAAACATGCTATTACCGAGCCATCGATCGAAATCATCGATTGTAGCTTAAACTTTAACCCAATCACGGGTGTGTTATCACTGAATCCAAACGAATTTGGTCGACAGTTTTTCACTTTTTTAGCCCGAACAATGAACATCGATCGACAGCAAAGGGGGAATCAATAGAATAACACACCAGCACACGTTATCAATGCTATGTGATACCACAGTTGACGCGTTTGTCCATCGACTCACCATTTGACGTCATCTGTGTGTCCGGTGTAGTGGCGCTGCATCTGGTCGTCCACGTTATGGAGTACCACCACGCCGGCCACGAAGTATACCATCTCGCCGGTGGGCAGCAGGTACAGGTTATTGCGGCAGTCCTTACCGCGGTAACCGTAACTGAGAGACACCGACAGTCAAGGAAAATACCGCAAGGTGGAGTGTGGAGGCGCCGAATTTTCGCGATTGAATCGCGAATAAATAAACGTAACACACAGTCGCAACTGACAGTTATGAAAAGCGTCGTAGCCATTCGAATAAGTACATAAATCGCAAAGACATCAAAGCTTTGAGGACCACCCAAGGCCCGAAATAATTCGCTCCACAGCACGGAAATCGTTTCCTGTTCTCTACGCAACCACCCAGCACCGTTCGGTAAACGTTCAATTCCACTTCCCCGTCCACAGGAGCGAGTCTCACTCCACCGCGCCGTCCACCGCCGGCGGCTACCTCCGCCCTGGGAACCGGCCGACCGTGACCGGAAGTGGGCACTTCCGGTGGTGCGCGGGCTCGCGCCGGGACGCCGTGGCGCGTGCAGAGACGCCTCACGGACGCCGTGAAGCAGGCCCGCCTCTGAAGCGTGTCAATATGGAGATTGTCCAAGGTCCGGCTCGAGGTTATAGCTAATCCAGATCGGTGATGTGAAGGGAGCATCCGTTCTGCTAACCAAGGCACGCCACTAACGTTATACTGTGGTTATAAACGATGTCTCATGCATTATCGTTACGTCGGGTGATGTCATGCCCGATGTGACATTACGCACAGCTATGTAGGTGAGCTAGCCCGTCGAGCCTTTAGTCGCTGAAACGATTATGATCGGAATCCTTCCATGACGCACCATTTAAAACGAACAGAATGGAACAAAACGTCGTCACCTTGGTTATGACAACGCCATTCGGGAAAACTCACGTCTATTGTTCAGCTCCTTTTGGCCCTCACTTACTAATGCTCCAATGCGTCTGGCATTTCTTTGTTATTTGCCGCCCCAAGCGAGCATACCTAAATAAAATGTCACTTATCTGCTGTTCAATCGTTACTTATCAGGTGCCCTTAATTACTCGCTGACATGTCAATGGAACATTGGTTTAAGATTTAGATTGGATCGATCTTTAATTGTAAAAGAAAATTAACTTCTTTCAGCGCGCCGTTCCCGTCCCGGTTTTCGGCACCAAAGGATACGCCCACTGGAGAGCCAGCTGTTTCTCCGGCGCCGGCAGCACCGCGTTGAGATCGTACTCCTCCATGACGTCAGAAGGCGCGTACAGGTTCACCGGGCGACCCTTCAGAAAGATCTTCAGCACGCCGTCCTCGGCGTTGTACGACATGTCCCTCGTGCTGGCGACAGAACGGTAACGGCTCATGAGTAACATCTCATTAGAAATACAAGGTAAATGTGAATGTCGTTACTATATTTGGGTAGTGATTACGATTTACGATCATAACGGGAAAATGGAATATAACGGTAAATGGTAAACGGAGTGAGACGTGAAGGTAAAACACCCATTTGAGACTTGAGTGTAAAGCGAAGATTTGAATTAAGATAATACCTACATGTGGTAAAAACTGTGAATAACGGTATCAATAATCATCCATTGAACAAATTCCAACTCAGCATATAGCATGACTCCAAGTGTTATTTGTATCATCTGCAGAAGTGTGATCACTTTGACCTTCCTCACTGCCTGACGCATGTTTTCGAGGAACGTCACGCTACCAAGCGCATCACGCCACAGCTCAGACAATGGGGGAATGGGCCCGGCCAGCGGACGGTGTCGAGACAATGAGGGCAGCGGCGTGGCGGTGGGACTGCATGGGTCGATAGACGGTGGGCCATTTCAAGGGAAGCCTGTGACAGTGAGAGAGCTAGCCGCCGCACAGTGGCCCTTTTTCAGAATTAGCACGCATAAATTCAAAATATTTTTTCTCTTCTTTTGAGTAAAAAGCAGTCTAATCGTGTGCAAAACATTCCAAACTATCCGATGGTGCCATTTTTACCCCCTAAAAAATAATTATCTTTGGTAAAACTGACCGCAAAGTCGAAGTTTGTCGAGAGGCGCGCGGACACCACCGGCGGACCCTAAAAAGTAGAGTGAGATGAACATCAATTTGTAAGACTTTCGATGCGAAAATATGAAAAATTAGTGGCATGGCTGTGAAGCTGAGTTTACGTAGAAGCCCTAGAAACCACCATTTTCATTATATAAGCTTAAATAGACCACTTTTGCCGAATATTGTGGACACAACAACAGGACAATTATTAACTGGAGATGGCGGCATACATATGAAGCTTTATGTTAAGTGGCACACTCTAGGACATGTCGTATCATACATCGTTCGCATTGCCGATCTCTTCTGACCATGTCCACCAAAGGGCATCGCGCCATTTTGCGCCATTTTGCTTCTACGGTGGATAACGTGAGCCAGTTCAGTCCGCGAGCGGCTGTGGCTCCTGTTCGATACGACTAAGCTCATTGACCTGGCTCGAAGCTGGTGTCACCAGCTGTGCGTTTAAATGTGGCTTGACTTTTGCCATAAGATGTGCTAATTGAAATTATACTAACGTGGCTGGCAACAGCTGTAGATGCAGTCACGTGACGCCCTGGGGCGTCCTGGCGGTCAGTGCAGCGCGGTCGGCTGGCGGGCTCGCCACACTTGCGTTCGGAGCGGCCTGGCCGGCGGGCGAGCCGTGCGAACGTGCGCCAAATCTTGGGCCGAGCGGTCTGTCGCTGTTGGGCCGAATCTCCTTGGGCAGTTCGTTTCTTTTCTTCTCTTTGCATTGGCAGGGAATACGTCCTTGATCACGTGGTGATGTCTAGCACCACTTTCAGGTAATGTGGGAATTAATGCGTGCTAATTCTGAAAAAGGGCCACTGTGCGCCGGTTACGAATTATCGCTGAAAGGGCTCGGCCTGAGTGGGCTCGATTGTGTGAGCGTGGTGGTGTCCGCCCCGCCGGTCGCACTGTTGTGGTAGCTTGCGATGAAATATTTCAGAGGTCGATTCTGTATGGAGCGTGCCCTCCTGTAACTGGTCGGAGCCGGCCAAAACTAGATGTGGCCAGCCGAAGCCGGGTACCACCAGCCTCAAAGGGCCCCGCTGCCTCGGGGAAACTGCACAGCGATGTCAATGCAGCGCTCACTCGATGGCCACGACCTGCACTAAGGTTGATGACCTGACTGCTTATAACTAAGAATTAAGGAAGAGGGGATTGTGTATGAGGGAGATTTAACTTCTCATTTCCAGAATCGCTCGAAAAAGAAATCTATCAAACCAAAGTGGGAACATTAGCCACCCACGCCTTACTGCGGGAAAAGAGAGCAGAATCTGCTCCTCCCGAATCAATGTAGCATTTTCGAAACGTTTTTTGCTTATCATCTGAAGCTTTTAGTACTTTATCCCCAGTTGAGCACACGTATAACGCAAGCCGTTGGGTAGTAGTGGAGGGGAGAAGGTAAACCTTTCAAAGCTACGCTACTTAGCTTTATGCCAAAGGGTAAACAGATTCAATAAATGTGCCACTCTGGGTGCAATATCAGTTACCTCGTCGATACCGAATCAATAACGCCGACAGGCAAATACAGACCGAGCCTGATAAGCCTGAGGGCCCATGGTCCAAAGTCCTTGAACCAGCGCCAAGTTCAAATATCGGCATGACGGCAGGCCGGGAGGTTGAGCCTCCCGGGTGACAAATTGCTAACTACACCGGCAGCTGAAGTCTGAACCCGTCTTTTGGAGATTTGAATACTTCGGCCCAGAATCCGGATAGCAAGTTATGTTATTTTCACAAGCAGGAGAAGGCGTACTATCAAAGTCGTGCAGCAGAAGAGTCGTAGCAGACAGCAGTTAGTAAAATAAACGTAAGTGCAAACCCTTATTCGGCGGTCGGCACTACCAGCCAAGGCACCAAAAGCAGCCGTACTGAGCGATGACGTAGCAAAATAGAAACATTCAACTAGGGGTAGCATTGTAAAGGTGGACCCCATATCTCCTCATATACAACATCGCAGTCAGGCTACATAATATAGTCTGCTAGCCTGAGAATGTATCGTTCCATAATCCATATACATCAGGAATACGACCGACACAACCTATTCCACGTCTGTTACTTACTCCTTGAACTCGTCGTCAGCCATTTTATCCGCTCTGGCTCTCCTCCGGTACCAGATAACACAACCACACCCCTCCCGAAGCACTCCCGGCCGGCGACTGCGCGGAGTTCTATAGCCTTGGACTGCGCCACAGCTGACGCCGCCACCGCCCCACCCCGACCCCAGCGCCGCCCCTATTCAGCGGCAGACGGCGGAACTAAAGTGCCGCGTCGTCCAGCCGCCTATCTCCCCGGTGAGTCACCGTCGTGCTGTTACCGGCTCTCACGGACCAAGGTCAACCAGCGTTACGGACTGGGGACCGGACACCCGTTCTCGCTCCCGACAGGCGAATTTAGAGACGGCGATTTAAATCGGCGACATCGGGGAAGGGGCCTCAGCCCGCAATCTGCAGACCATGTACTGAATTAATTTGCTTCATCTGCTTACCGGGAAACCTAGATAACTCTCAAAATCAACTGAGCAAGCGAACCACAAGTGGATTGAACTAGCAAACATGATACTACTAAAATAAACGATCACGGGTGATATCATATCATTGCAAACACCGACGAGATCGTTGGCGAACACTTACAAACATACCTAAGTGACATGGCAGATCCTGAGCATTGGCTTCCGACTACCGGCATATGATCAGTCTGACTCAAAAGATCGGAACAACTTTATTACAACAAAAGAATCAGAGCAACACTGAACAGAACGTATGACTTATCATGGGGCTCCCTAAAAGAAAACAAATCACCTGGCATGTAGACTGTACCGCAGCACATGGTTGTAATGCGGCACAGTATCATTCCACCGCAGTCGGCAGCTAGATGAATAAAAACGCTCACCTCCACGCAGCGGCGTATTTAGAAAATCGCGAAGGGGGGGGGGGCCAAGGGTTTGGAGGGCGCCACCTCACCCAAGGAGGGCGCCATACGGTCGCGAGATAAAAAATCGCTCAGTGGGGGTTGGGGGGTTGGGAGGCGTTTTTTACCATGCCACCAGTTTTTTTTTGCGTAACCTCGTATAGGTCGTGCTGCATTGATTTTGCATCGTGTGTATTCTTTATACTCCAGGTCACAAAAGGTCAAGTGTTCTTGAAATGCTGCGCCGAAGGCGCGCGAAATTTTTGAAAACAACCTTTTCCTCCGCTTTTTAGGCACGCCTTTTATACGATCACTGTTCAAAGCTCCTCTCGCTCTTTTACCAAATTTGAAGGTGTAAAAATACCTAAGGTTTGGTCGGGCCGCTGCCACACAAACTGTACAGAAAGCTTGGCTCATGGGTGTCGATGTATAAAAGTTTATTGGCGGTGGCATATCTACGCACCAGATCACCGTATCGGATTGATACCGGAGCGCGAGATGCGTAAACATCATCCAAATTACCTCAGACCAGCCTTCATAGCCTTCTCACAGATGCATACAGTGTACCCACATAACCAGTTTCAATCACCGAAACTTCAGATGCCTGCTGTTGCGCCCGAACCTGTTGACAATACTTAAAGGAAACAGTTCACTTTCCTGAAATTAGTATTTTGCTATTTGATTTATGATTTTTTATGCTCAAAATGATCATGAAATAAAATAAAACCTTTTTGTAAAAACAATTATTTTCTGTATTTTAATATAGGACGAACTATATTTTATGTAAAATAATGTTTGACGCGGAAGCTTATTACGCGTTGACCAATCATATCGCGTAGTTCAAACCTACGCATACTGCATTGGCTGTAAGCAGCATGCTGATTGGCTGACGATGACGTGGCTGCATTCCTTTGCAAGGCACACATTCCTCTGCAAGACACTCTTTTCGGAACGAGAAATGGAATATCTTCGTCTAGGGTGATCATTGAGCCGTAAAAGCTCCTGATTTGTGCTAGTGTCAGCTCAAGCTACGAAACTGCTATTCCAGTTCAAAACCCCATGTTAAAAGTGAACTATTTCCTTTAATCGTAATCCATATAGATGCCATGATGCACGTAAAGTAGGATCAATCCGTTAAGACCAAAGACGTGTTTTATGCATCGTAGAGCGTAGATAGTTTTGGTAGGTATAGATACTTCATTCATTGTGCTGAATGCACGTTCATTTGTGGCAGTTTTCACAGGCAAGACATCAACTATGTGCAATAGAACGACTAAGTTGAAAAACATGCCAAAGGAGTAAATAAATGATAGGAGGGCAGCGATCAACGGATGTTGCCAATAGGTAGAAGGGCTGCGATCCACAGGAGGGCACTAATAGGTAGAAGAGCCCCGATCAACATCCCGAGTTTCGACAGTAGGGCACCGATAGGTAGGAAGTTGGCGAGCAGCAGGAGGGCGCCAATGGATAGAAGGGCAGCGATCAACAGGAGGGCACCAATAGGTAGGAGGGCGCCGATCAATAATCAACAGGAGGGCGCCACCAGGTAAGAGGGTGGCGAGGAACAGGAGAGCACCAATAGGAGGGTGGCGATCAACAAGAGGTCGCCAATAGGTGGGAGGGCGGTCATCAACTGGAAGTCGCCAATGAGCGGAAGGGTGACGATTAAAATGGGGGTGGCAATGGTGAGGAGGGCGCCTTTGCTCAAGAGGATGACACGAACAGGAGGGCGTCTGTGCGGAGGGCGCTGGTCAACAGGAAGGTGCCAGTGGATAGGAGGGCGGTGATCAACAGGAGGGTGCCAGTGGTTAGGAGGGCGGCGATCTACACGAGGGCGCCAATAGGAGAAGGGCCCCGATTAACATTCAACAGGAAGGACTAGGGAACCAATAGGTAGGAGGGCGGCACTGAACAAGAGGGTGCCAAAAGGGAGAAAGGCGGCCTTCAAAATTTCACATGAGGGCTCAATAGGTAGGAGAGCGCCAATAATTATGAGGACGCCGATCAGCAGAAGGGCGGCAATGTGTAGCAGGGTGGCGACCTACAGGAGGGCGCCTTCGGGTGAGAGGGCGCTTATTTACAGGACAGCGGCTTACATAGGCGACCACCGTTACGCTTAGAGAGCTACAGCCTACAAATGTGGTTGGAGGGCGCCCGAGGGAGCCCTCCAACCGTATTTGGAGGGCGTATTTGGAATGGGCGTCCTCCGAGGGCGCCCTCCATCCGTATTTTCCCTGTAAACACATTCGCGATTGGAGGGCGCCCTCCAGTCGCGATTGTTTTTCGATTCGATTATATCACAATTGCATTTGCGATTGGAGGGCGCCTTCGGCGCCCTCCAATCGCAAAGGGCGCCTTCGGCGCCCAAGGGGGGGGGCCATGGCCCAGTGGCCCCCCCCCCTGCCTACGCCCCTGCCTCCACGGACGACTCGGGAAGTAAAACGAATATAATTAATCTGATTACATAAAGATTGGTGTCGCCATTCATCAGACTACAGGTAAAATATGACTACACGAATCACGATTCTCGCTTGCGGCGCCCAAGTAACCCCTATATTCACGCTGCCATGAGCGCGGCCGGCGCGGGCTGGCTGGCTCATGGCTGGCTGTCTGCCGCCCTCTCCCGGCCGACAGCCGGCAGAAGGGCCAGCAGATCGATCCACGGCCGCGACCTTGACCTCAGCAGCCAGCCCAGATTACTGCAGGCGTCTCTTCTCCGTAAAGGCACTCACGCTCGGTAGTTAAGGGCTGGTTTAGTGTGAGGACGGAGGCGCTGAGTTGAACTTTAACCAACAGCTTCGGCTGCCACGGTGGTTCTTCGTGCTAGAGTACTGCAATAGATACATGTGAGGAACTCGGGTGATTGTTTATAGAGACCAGAGGACCTTATCTGTGGCTGGCACATTATGCAAAATTGCGAATAGACCAGATTGACGTTTACGGAACCGTTCTCTTTTGGAAGATATCGAGACAAAAAGAGAAGGGTCTGGATTGAAAGGCCCTCCGCTCCATGGTCATGGCCATAGAGCCATGACAGCGATATAACTAATCGCTGCACCAGACCGGGCCATCTGCAGTCCACACAGCGCTGTGCAGTTCGCATGCAGGAGGCGTTCCCGTGCAGCGGGCGACCGTATTAGAATTGACCGTTACTGCTCTGCTGTGTGCTAAATATGCTTACACCAAGACGGTCATCTCATCCGTAATGTTAACAGCGTCTGGTGAAGTGAAAGTTGAAGACTGTCCCGTCCAGGCGCTTGGCGGATTGAAAATAAACTACAGACCGTCATAACTCATAAATGGGCTGAAATTATGTTTCATAAGAATATATAAACCATTCAATTATGAGCGCTACGTAAATACGTTGCTATAAATACGCCATTTACGCTGGTATAGGTATGTGCAAGGCCTGCTTGGTCTTATTTCCTCAGTCAATTTCCTGTTATTTTTTTGCCATTTTTAATTAAAGCATGATTTACCTAATTGACCGGAATAAGCATTGCCAAAATGAAAACACTGTTCAGTAGCGGCGGAACACCTTCAACTAAGGGGGGGGGGGGGGGCACTGCCAACTTTTGGTCCCATTCCAACGCCCATAGGGCTAATGTTAAAATGCCAAAATCCAAGATCCAAGGGGGCACGGTGCCCCGGTGCCCTCTCCGTTCCGCCGCCTATGACACTGTTGATCTGTTTTATTTTACACCCATTCAGAATAACTAATTCCCCCGAAACTTCCGTCGCCTCCCTTAAGTGACCCCAGCCCTACCCGGTGAAGGCCCTTTTCTTACCCTGGACGATGGCTGAGCCGGCCCTTCCCAGCCGAGTTGTGATGGTGCGTCATAGCGCCCGCCGACGACCGTCTGAAAAGCGCGGTTCACATAGCGATTACAATTGATTCATCGTGGTTCACACCGAATCAGAGTGAGGTCAGCACATGATACGTGACGTCGCTTTTATAAGGAGGACGCAATCGCTGGGATCGTTACCGACGCATAAATTATTTAACCCCAAGTCATACCTGAGCGTAAATTAATTCGATTGTAAATAAATATAAACATTCTCTCGGCGATTAGCAAGTTAGGCGATGACGGAATCAGAAGCCGCTCCACATAGGTATAGTTTACACAATACACTGTCACTTTACATCATGCATTCTTATGCAGCAAGCGTTAAGCGAACTGCCTGAAAAGGCAAAATAAAATAATGCATCCACTCACCGGAGCACAGCCCCCATCGCTACAGATTTCTACTTTCTACACCGAACTTTCGGACACCCTACACCAGAGTAAAGATAGGTATGTGTGCCACGGAACCCCACCGTTCGCGCCGGCTTAGCAGCGAATGCTGTGGAATTCGTACCAACGGCACTCCGCAGCGCACCTTTATATTTCATAAACCAGCAACTACTGCGAACGGGGTTGGCGTTCCTCGTTTGCAGAAGGTCCGAAGTATTACGCAACTAGCGAATAGCTCACGCAATTCCCGGCAGAGCAACGGTGACATTCTTTTAATGTTTGCTTGGGACGCATAGATCAGCGAGTGATAAAGCTTTGGAAGCTTTGGAAAATAAACTGTGTGACAGTATGGTGACATTAACAATGCAGGTTGCTTAAACAAAGTAGGCACCCTGTCCATTTCAAGCTTTATATAAGCTACATAAAGCTAGCTATCGAATTGCGCCGAAACCGACAAAACTAAGCAAGTTGTCATACCAATTTGCCAAAAAGCATATTCAAACGTCCCTACACCTTTAAAGCATGCATATCATAGAGTCAGTGGTCGTTCTGTGGGTAAAAATATGTATAACAGGTACACAGGAAGGGTAAAAATATCGAATTTTAATATGAACAAATCACAATTTAGACAGCTCATGACCCTAAAGTCTCGTCTTTCGTGCATAATGCAGCATATACCGGGTGCGAGGCGTCGTCTGTGGTTCCGAGTTCAGTCGCCAGATGTCTCTGGGCTCCTCCACCAGGGTTCCTCCGGCGTACGACTCCGGTCGTCTCGGGCGGGCCGCGTGCGAGTGGCGGCGCATTCTACAACAGAGACGAGTGCAGAGGGCCATGTGCAGCGTGCAGGGTACAGAGGGAGAGAGGAGGGGTGGGGAGGTACAGAGGGAGAGAGCGGGGTACCGTACCACCACCTCCACCACCACCAGTGTCGCTGGCAAGGGGCACGCGAGGGAATACTAAATACTGAAGCCTCGAGACACCCATGACCCAACGATTTAGAAATCGTAAGAAAAAAATGACATGCTAAAATTGATGCAAATGATGGACATATTTCTATCATGCTAAGAGGTTCCATCCCATGAGAGCCACTAACTAAATGTAAAAAAGTAAGACGGTGAAAATAAAACGATAATGAAGTAAAACTACCCGAATCAAATCCGTGAGCGCCTGGCGAGCATGTATGCCATACAAAATACCCATTTTCAAAAGCCAATCACCAAGATCTGAACACAAGCACCCGATCAGCTGGACTTACTTGACTTGCAGTGGAGTGTGGCTGACGACCGGCGAGTGCCGCTGCTGCTGGTGCTGGAACTCTGTCGCCGAGCTCCATCTCTTGGTAAGACTGGCAGTTTTGTTTGGCAGGTGGCGCTGCTGTCGCGCGGCGGCGGCCGTCGGGCTCGGCGAGGTGGCCGGGGAGACACTGTTGCTGCTGTGACCGTCCGAGTGCAGCGAGCCCGTCGACTCGTGGTGCCGGAACCGGTGGCTGGAACAGACACAGCAAAAAAAAACTCAGCTTCGCAGCGTTTGAGTGGTGAGTTGACAGTAAAATCAGTTCGACAACCCAGCCAGCAGAGTGCCTGAATCACAGGCAGTGGTCTGCGGAAAATACCGCACTTTTCAACAAGGATCTGTTACAATAGGCTCGGACCATGTCATAGAAAGAGCGGAAGGTTTCCTGAGAAACATTCGGCCGGCACCGTTAGAGACTGTTTTCCCTGCAGGAAAACATGTCAATTTAATGTAATTCCACGACAATGTGATCACACCTCGACGAAAGTTTTAACCAGGCCGGTGGCAAGTGGGCACAATTTTGAGATATTTCGTTGGTTTTTACATCGGCGCAAATAAAGGTAGTAACTGTTGGTCGCTCGGCATCCCAGCCACTACAATGCATGATCCTATACAAAGCGTAGTAGGTGCTTTTTTGCTGTGACAAGTGAAGCTTTGTGCCCGTAAATGCGGTATACTTCGGTACGCTGATCACCGTCTACAGAAAGTACCAAGTTGTGGCTTCGCTGACCACTGAAGCGCAAGGCATTATCTGACACCGTATTTATTTTCCAACGCATAGCTTTAAACAGACCGACCGACTCGTGTGACAATTTAAAAAAATCTGCAAATGAATCCTTTATCGGGAAACCCACAACAGGCTGCTGGAATTACCACGTCGCGACTTGTTCACAGTGAAACGTGTCGGATCACAAAGGCTCATCAGCGCACGACTGTGCCATCCCGCCTGGAGTGTAAAAATGGCCCCGCAACCGTCCGGCATAAGGCGTGTAAAAAACTCACCTACACGCCCCACTCCTGTTACAGGGTGTACGGTAGTTTTAGATCGCACCTCATTTATTTACCACGCTGCTTTTTCACATGATTTATGTACCTACGTCACGGATCTAAGATTCTTACACATAGGTATACAATCATAGATTAAAATACACACTACATAATTAAACGACTTCAATCAAATTTGTAACAGAACATAACCCCCGAGAGCATGGTTTACAGATAATTCTCGCCAGATTCTCACATCAACATATGTGGCGACTCGTGCATCATATTACAAGTTTCATCATACTCGTGATTCGTGCATTACACTCGATACTTGCATCACCCGCTGAACCTTTTCACTCACCCATCTGGAACGCTGAGTTTCTTTTTGGGCGCCTCCAGTCTGGCGATGCCGCTGTGTTTTCCGTTGACGAACCGCTGAGTCGGGGCCCGCAGGCTGGACACTGCCGGGGACGTTTTACCGACCGCTGGGGACCGGAAAACCAGCCGGTAATCAGACCGATCAGCGGCAGGTCAAAGCGCCGGCCGACTGTGTGATTGTGGTGCATAATGCATATAGATAAGGCACCGGGCCTTGCCAGCTCCATGTCTTCACAAAGGTGTAACGCCTAATTTGAGCTCTTCACAAAGGTGTAACGCCTAACTTGAGCGAGACTTTGAAATACCACCGAACAAGGAATGCATTTGAGGGGCACAAAAACAGCAGTGTCTCCTTTCTCCATTATCTGCACAGAATGGCTAGCCTTGACATCGTCTGCAGCTGGAGTGTTGCGTTTCACTTTTCCCTCGCAATTCCAGAAAGCCTCACGATAGGTACCAGTGCCAGGCCCTTCCTCACTGACCTTTGCTTCATTATCCTCCCTTCCATTGATCTCTCAGATCCTTTCCTTGTTCCCGCTGTCCCTCGTTAGTCGTTACCCACTGACATGAAACCCCTTTCCCTATTGACCTCCCGGCAGACTCTCCCCTCCCCCTCCCTTATCCCACTGACCCCACCAGCCCTTACCCCACTGACCTCTGAGACCCTCCCCAACTGACATCTAGTGACAGCCTCTTCTGCTCCTCCCATTGACATCCCGCGTCCTCCCTTGTCCGAGCTTGTCCCTCCATCTCCCCTCTGACCTCTGAGCCCCTCCCCCACTGACCTCTCCGGTCCTCCCCACTAAACTCTGAGACCCCCACTGACCTCTGAGACCCCCCACTGACCACTGAGCCCCCTCCCCCACTGACCTCTCCGGTCCTCCCCACTAACATCTGAGACCCTCCCACTGACATCTGAGTCCCCCTACTGACCTCTGAGACCCCCCACTGACCTCTGAGACCCCCCCTTCACTGACCTCTCAGACCCTCCACCTGTCCCAGGCGCCGCTGCAGATCAGTCACCGTGCTCTTCAGCACGGCGATCTCGGCGTCCTGTTCTCGGACGAGCCGCTCCAGGTCGAGCACCCTCAGCGGTAGACCGGACACGTCCGCACCCAGAGGGTCATCTGAGGAGGAGCGGAGAGAAATTGTGAGATGCGGGTGAGGCTGAGAAAAGGTGGGGCAGTTTGAGCACGAGGGGGCATCGATCATTGTACTCGTATCGGTGCTAGTTGTACGACTTCTGAACTGCAATGTGTCGAAGGAAACACACGGCATGCAAACAATCACGCACGATAAACGAAATAAGATTTCATGACTCAATGACTAGTGGGTTTAGCTTACAAGCCTAAACATGCACGGGCGTAGTCGCAGCATTTTTTAGACGCTGGATTGGCAAAGGAGACACAATGCATCTGCTATTATCAATTTATTTACTGCAAAACCAAGGACGATGCAGTAAAACCAATGCTCATGTTGTAACAAGTGACTAGTAAATTTGTACTGTTTTTACGAGGCGAGGCAGATATATCTCAAAAGTATCAAAAGTAGTTTTAGTGTCGAATACCAAAACAAAGTTTTCTATAATACCTACGCTGGATGAAGCAGTAGCCTACTTTTATGCGCAGAGCGAAAGTGAGCGGCCGAGTATTATACCAGCATTACATCCATTCCGGCTCCGAGTTCAGCCATTCACATTAAAGTTACAGAATTACAACGCCTTGTCTAAGAAAAAAAAAACATCATTTTATCCGTCGGTAAAAGCCTAGATAAAGCCTTGATACCGTTCTGGTACACTCATGGTGCCCGCACTTGCAGGAATGCACTTTGAACCGGTTTTACATGATGCGCTTTCCTTTCGACGCCAGCACTGCGGCTATTCACCTTTGCTGCACATGGAACCGGGAACTGACCGGTATGTTAGGAGCCTCTGCTTGGGTCCAGAATCTACACACCACTGTGATACAACAGCTTCCGCCAGCACCCACTCTTTTCTGGCGTGTTGCTGATCTCAGAAGATCACAGACACAGAGCACCACATCCCACGATGATGATGCTAAACGTTTACAGCAATAATCCTTGCTGCTGTTGGCTAAAACATTCAATTGCATGGCTGGTTAGAAATCCCAGACGAAAACCAGGACGATATAAAACGTATGCAGACAATGCACTACTTTCCCGATCACGACACTATCAGAAACTGATCAAAACTGATCGTGTCACAAGACATAGATCACGAAAACGTAATGCCAAAGTCATGCAGAGCGAGCGTGATATAACCTCCACCTCCACCTCGTTTCCAGCATATCTCCGCAGAGGATATCAGCCCTATCACCGAGTCCCCACCACCTTCTAGTGACCCTGGGCCTGCAGAATGCAGAGCCGTGCCAGTTTGGTCATGGTCCGCCCACGCCCTGTGACGGGAGCGCCTCTGCCGCCGCGGGCAGGCCGCTCGCCAAAGCCGCTCAGAAGATAAATGTCCTCACGGGCAGTGTCACCAGGTTTGGTTTGTTGCTGGCGGCACCGGACAGCGCCATGCTCAACAGACGCGCCGCCCGCAGCAATGCACAGCTCTGCAGCCCATGGAGACAGTCACACAGCGGTGGTGTGCCCCAGGGCAGCGTCGCAGGTCCATCCTGATTTGGTGGCGATTATCCGGTAACGGGTCGGGCTGCTTTCGCCGGAGCTGATCTGGAGCTGCATCAGTTTTATTATCTGTATGGTGTACAGAAATGTCTGTTAGTCACTTATAGGCTATAGCAGTACCTAACGGACCAACAATCATCACTCGTCATTCGTGGTTGATGGGTTTTCAAATGCAGAATCCTCGTAACTTTGTACATCCTGTTTCATGGGAACAGGATGAACGGTACGAACACGACTTCTGCTAATCAAAACAACTGACAGACACTCGAACGCCAATCCTCTATATTTGACTCAGTAAAACAAAACATTCACTTTTGCCTCTCTGGACAATGTTTGTCAACCCTCTCGCTCCTTAGCACAAGCACAGACTCCCGGGCTGCTCAAGCCCACACCATTCTCTCGCATACAGTCACCAAAGGCACGTCCCATGAGCCGGAATGTGACGCACCTCACAAAAAAGCGCTGGAGCCATCTGCTCGGCCTAGAGAGCAATCATAAAATGCCGGTTCTCACAAGCTTTTGGGAGGATCACGTCACGAAGCTATGACAGTCATCGTGAGTCATCACGAGTTATCGCGGATTCATACGACACGGCCAAAGAAAAGTCACGAAGTGCCTTGCAGCATGACCTAGTCAGACCCTGAGCAGAAAATTGTTTGAACAATAACCCGAAAGTGAAATCGCTTCAGCTGGCTTCAGTTGGGAAGACGTAGTGTAAAAAAGTCTCGCTTGAAAAGGTCGCCCTGTCCTCTCCACGGTAAAAGTGAAATGACCAAAAAAGTAATATATATCTAAAGACCAAAAAAGTAATATAACGCAAACTGCAACATAATCGACATAATCATGGAAATTTTGGCTTAGCTCGCCGCAGACAAACGAAACAGCTGCACGAACATTTTAAGCACGAGGTTTGCAACTCGCACCACAAACTGTAGCTATTTTCAGAACGTTCCATTTCATTGCTTGACAGCAGCTTTCTGGAACCACTGAAGTTAGATCACACTGCAATATTATGGACTCCTGAGAATTATGGACTCCTGAAAGTGTTACACAAAGCAGACACATCTAACAACAAAGCATACAGTATACAGCTACACCACCATCAGAGTTGGTGTCAGCGATTTCTGAGACTGCAGGAGGACATGTGTATATTGTTTACCCAGTACGTAAATACAGCTACATTAATTGTGCATTAATTGCATTAATTAAATAAGTATAATGTATTTGTATAATGTAGAGGCGGGCGATCTTCGGTCATAACGGAGAGTACCGGCACAGACTGCGGAGAGTACCGGATCACAGACAGCGCTTGCGGGTTGTGAGCAGTAATCCAAACTTCAATGGTCAGTAGTTAGTAAAATGAACCGCATTGATTACGGAAAAAACAACGTCGTAGTAAACCATCAAAACAAACATACTAACTAGGCGAACAAAAATACTGTTAACTTCGAAAACCGGTAATAATACAGGAAGTTCCGTTATGTAGGTGAAAGGAGGAAACCGCAACGAAACCGGACCGGATGTGTTTTTGGCAACAAAAAAATGTTACAAATACTTTTGGATAGAACAGAACCAAAACAGTAAAATACACAAGTTCCGTGGATTTTATTACGATGAAAGCAAACTGTCTTTGACAAAAACGTTTTTAGTTTAAATAATTTTAAAAAAGTTCGAAAAGGTAGAATTTGTCTTCTGTCTGTTGGTGAAGATTGACATTTTGCTCGCAAATTTTAAGCAAAACATTAGCATTTACCAATCGTCCTCAAGTAGGCCGTGTCCCTTATCAGCGATCCAAGTGAACGAGCAATGCCGGATAAAGCAAAAGTTCGACGGTGCTCGGCATGATGTGTGAACTCATGAACTACCCTGTGCGGCCCCACCCTTACTCTAAGCTCCAGCGTGGGTCAGCGGAATAACGGTAATATCCGTGTTCATTGCGAGCTACTTTTCTATTTCGAACACAAGCCAACACGCTTAATACGTGGCTGTGAAGTTCAAGGCACTCGACAAACGTTAGCGGTTAAGAGTAGTTATGTTTAACACGGCTTAACCAGATTACGATAGGAGAAAAAAAAACCAAGAGCTACAAAACCAACGGTTACTTCCTGAAACACAATTTCAACGGATTAGATGTACCGTGTTACAGCCACTGAGCAACTCGATGTTAATGACTGAAAAATCGCCTAAACACGCTACGATACTGTTATTTTCACTTCATAACAGCCAAAAGCCCAGCAAAGCCGCTTGCCATTCGTCATTTAACCTCAGGAATGACCAAATGACCGAGCCACCTGACACAAACGAAGCCGGTGTAGCCTTGGAGATGCATCTCCGACACCTCTGCTCAGTGAGGAGTGACGGCGGCACCCTTCGCTGACACGTCCTCCGACTCCGTACAGGGCCGGTTCGTGCCGCTCACCCTGTCCTCCGCCGAGGGACGCGGTGTTCAGGCGGCCAACAGCGACACGCTCTATTCATATTCAGGAGCGCAACGCCCCGCCCCTGCCAAACATCACAAACTGAAGTGAGAGCGGTGGTCCTCTCAGCCAGAGAGATGGTGGTCCTCACATCTGACGGGGCTGGGTGCCAAAGAAAATCGATTAACTTGAGTGGGCCTGGGGATGAGCTAAATGGTAGAAATCGACTCCAAGAATGACTGGATGCAGATTTTATGTCGTAATTGGCTTATCTGAATAAATTTTGCACCCGTGAAAATGGTAATGGACGGTTAAAACTAGTATTTTAATGACATCGCATCCTGATACACATTTATATGGTTCGGAATATCGTTTCAAGCTCAGTGCAATTTGTTTCTCATGCTTCCAAAGGCTATGACTTTGGTTACGGAGCGAGCGAAGCGAGCGTAGTCTTTCCTTAGATTAACGGAAATTTCTGAGTATGAGCGGCCGGCCGGCCGGCCGGCCGTGGTCACGCTTTTGCGAGGCTTATATCTCAGCAACCACTTGACTGATTTACACGCGGTAAATTTTGTAGGGTAGCTTCATTCCTTCTACCAAGTATTGGACTTTTCCCGATGCATGTGGGTGACCCCTTATGCACGTGCCACGTGCAAAACGAAGAGGTGTCAGTTTTGTAATTGTTGCAATATCTCGGTAACTACTTGGCCGATTGCGCTGAAAGTTGGCATGTAGGTAGGCACCCACTAGGCACTACATATCCATGTGCCAGAGTTGGGGTGCTGCTGCACGTGCGCACGTGCAGGGGTCGTTTCCAGATCTCGAGAACGGCTGGACCGATGGCGCTCAAATTTGGTACACAGTTAGGGACCGGTTAGTAGGGTGCCGTGCACAAGTCAGTTGGGACCCATTTTGCACGTGCGCACGTGCAGGGTGCCGCTTCCAGATCTCGAGAACGGCTGGGCCGATTGTGCCCAAATTTGGCACATCGCTAGAGACCGGTTAGTAGGGTGCCGTGCACAAGTCAGTTGGAGGTACCCCCTCGCAATTTCGCACGTGCAAGGTCCACCCTCTCGCTCGCTCCGTTAGTCGCCCCAAAAGGCGTTATACTGGTAGGTATGCACTGCAGCACCTAAGGTCTAACCAGGCTTTCACAACATGCGCATTGCACATGGCACATTGCGCAGGATAATAGGACCCATCCGAGACTCGTAATTGTTGTCTAGGATCGCAATTTTTCAATCAAGTAAGGGGTCACCACATTCTCCACTGGTCTGTATATCGAGAGGAGTGTTCGGATGTTGTCGGACCAGAGCAAAGCACGCCTCTGGTTGCTCAGTCTGTGGACGAGAACGGCGCGCGAGGGGCGATCGGGTGGAGGAACCGGTCCCCGGGAATTTATCCAAACAGCGGCTCTCAGTGGCTGCCTGGAGCTCCGAGCCTGCAAACGAGTAGAAATGAGGAGCTGACGGGAACTCTAACCGAGGGCAATGTTTGTGATGTGCTCGATTGGCTGAAATGACGGTGAAACGAAAAGAACGAAATGATAGGCATCATTCATCAAGCCAGCCACTTGAAAGGATGTTGTGGCAATTTGGCATCCTTGTGGCAGATGTGTGGCATCATGTGGTAACGAATTGTGGTGAAACAGTATCTTCATTACCGTCTACGGTTTACCGAGAAACATGTAAATCAAGATCGGAGGTGGAAATGTGTCTGGGGCAATGCTAACATTTATTCAAAGAAGATTGATTCCGCTTCTTTTTGCTACCGTTTGGCTTGCCTGCCATTCAGCTCGTGCCTAGTGATATATCTCCGCTTCGAATGCGGGGTAGCCTGCGGACATTTTATCGCACTCCTCCAAACTACCTCACGCTGGCTATAAAACCATATCGGAAATGTGTTTGCTAGGCGGCAAGCTCATAGTCAACCAGCTCTCGACTCTGTTTATGGCGTGAACATGTTCTCTACCGACATGGGCACGTATCTCACGTCCATGCACCGCGCATACAGCTCATGCCGCCGCCGCCGACACAGCTGTTAGCTAGCCTGTTTGAGCACCGTTGCGTCAGCGCTTTTATGTCCGTGGCCGAGCGGGATTGGCTATCGCCGACCCACGCATTCACTGGAGTGCATACACAAACCACGGCGTTATGAATTTAGCGCGTGATTTATCCCGAGGAGACTCGCGGCCATGGGTATCTATACCGCCCACAGTATTGAATCGTTGAAAGCGTTGGTCGTAAACCTGGGGCGATCGTTGGATTGGGTACTCTGATCAGCAGTTGTGTATTCAGTGGGGTTTCATATGTTCACTGTTCAGGTGATGCATTGCTTGTAACTTGTAAGCTGGTGGCTGTATATTTGATTGAAGTTAAATTGATTTTTACAAGGTGCTTGGTCAAAAAGAATTTCACTCATTGTGTTGTATGCAATCAATTTCATTGTCCATAGCACCTATATCAAACTTTTCACTTATTTGTTGGTTCTAATCTCTGAGGCTCTAAAGATTTATTTTCATTCCTCCCATAAGTGCATTTGAATTTTTTTAGTCTCTGGCGGAAATCGCCATCGTTCGGCAACAAACAGTTCTTAATAACTGAAAGGCACTCCATGCACGATAGCTCCTAATTACACCCGTGCCCAGTCCTGCAGATCGCCAATCAATCATAAAACCGAAAGGAGTCCGGACGGGGTGCCTCTATTTGATGAGCCTCAATCTACCGAGTTACAGCCATCAGCAGTCGGCAATCAGCAGTCGACATCAGGAGTTTATATAAGAAGGACCAGTCTTACTGTGTCTTCGGTATCGAGTGCACGAGTGCCGTCAGTCAAAAGCCGCACTGAGCTGTGACGCATTCAAAGAACGGTCAGTGGCCATTACCAGGAGTTCTGAAGGGGAGAGCGGTCGGTAACCAATCTCAGCACCACAGCCCCCCGACCACAACCACAAACGATGACCTAAGCAGGTCACCGGAAACTGACACGGTGCAGTAGGTAACCCCTCCCTCCCTAAGCCCTGATACAGCAGGCCGCGGGAGAAGGGACAGAGGAGGGGGGGGGGGGGTGCACAGTCAGCGCCCGGTCCGCAAGAGGGTTGACTGACAGACATAGGAAACTTGAGACGAGTGTATTCAGCAGGAGGAGCAGGCAAGACGTCATATGATACGGAGAGCTGGCACTGTTGACTGCTGATGTCATGGGCGGAGTTGAACAAGCAACAGGCAATGACAACAGCAGTCCCGGATCTAGAATGAAAGTTATAAAACATGGATAAAAACAAAGGAGCACAAATCATATGTTTGCACTTGAATACCATAAACACTTATCAGGTCAGCCACAGTAATAATCTAACTCATTTGTGTGTTTGTCGTGGTTTGCACCTTTTTGCAACTTCATTCATCTTTGTACTTCTTTAAACTAAAGTCATCCTACTTCAGTGCACAATGCAAGCAAAGCACGGTTAGTCTTCATGGAATCGAGCATGAACAGGCATGGCCCTCGACAAACGCTCGTCCGGGCGACTCACAAAACCAGGCAAGGAAGTCGAGTCATTCTTCCTGTAGCGTCTAAAACCACCAAGGCCATTGAGTGTACCGCAATTCATGAACGCCACGAGCAAACTTTACCACCTTGAAAGCGATGAATAAACTGGGTCAGAAGAAAGAATAATAAATCTGTCATTTACCTGCTGGCTGCTGGAGCCGTGACATACCCTCAGAGAAACCCAGGTCTCTACCATTCACCCTCCGTGCAGGATATTCTTCTGGGCTCGTCCATTAGGCACTGCGCTCCATTTATTGGAATGACGCACCGCACGACCGACCTAAAGAGCGGCCACCGCGCCGCGCCACGACCCCCTGTCGTGAGGCGAAACTCCCAACATTCGGCACAAGTCGAAGCGAGGCGAATTAATCCATCTATAGCCCGACTTCCATGGTCACGCCAGCCTCGTCCACTCTCACTGAGCTCCAGGGACCGTCTCAGGGTCCCAGACAGACGGTGGCGGTCTGTACAGACCACAGTCAGCCGCACCTGACCCCAGGCGGGGGTGGCCGCCATCGTCAGCCTCGGGCGGGTTACGTGATCGACTGGAAAGTAGCGACAGCCGTGGAAAGCGCCACTGCCGACTCAGCAGCCGCGGGCGTCTGATTACACACGGCACTGGTAAGGCAGGTGAAGAGTAGACATGCTTGAGAATGTTGCTTTTACTCGCGATTGATAGCTCACCAATTGCTAATACAATTGCACGCCAATGGACATCGTGATCATCCGAGGTCACTGTTCTAACACAAAACTCGTACATCTGCCGTTATCAGCGTTTCGGCGGTCAGTTAAAGTTGGCTGCAGCGCAGACGTGGCAGGAAGTCTGCTGAGCTTTCCTGCGGATGGTGACCTAACGAGATAGCTTACCAGAGCGCTGACCTCGTATCACGGCAGACATTTTTCAGAGCCGTAAAGCGTGGCCTGTTGTCTATTATCAAGACATTCTGTCAGCTCAGCTCAGAAGATCAAATAAATAAACATCTGTCATAATCAAGGACCTAAGAGCGATAGATATGCATACATTTGGTCGATAAGCAGATTTTGTTTAATAATTGGACTTAAAACCGTGGGATGTGGTGCCCCTCCGGTCGATGACATATGATCAAGGGTCAAAACTAAGCTCATCAGCAGGAACCTAAAATAAACGAATGCTTCAGATGCGGCTGATGTAGCGTGATTAATAAGGCAAGGAATTAATCTCTGGAATCTGTCATCCCTGTAATCCGAACAAAGAATGATGAACAGGCCCAACAAAGTAATAACAGGCGGACCGGTCTCAGTTGCTAAGGCCAGTGCCACGAACCAGCTCGGTCTGGACATTGGCACACCTAGGCTGCTTCTCCGTAAGGTCACTTATTCCGCCAACCTCAGATTTATGCATGCCGAGTCACCTTTTATACGACTGGGGACTCATTGATGCACCGACCATCACCGACACAAAAATTACCAACACAAATACCGCACTCCCTCGATCCGGCTGCTTGGAGTTTGACTCGTGAAGACTGACGAGCCGGTCGACCACCATTGGCCATCCCCGCGGTCCGTTCGGCTGTCTGTGAGCCGAGCTCGACCGATTCCCACGTGGACCGAGTCCGACGGACGCACAATCAGTGGCGCACCGCCGCCGGGCCGGAAATCGGCCTCCGCCCGCTCCGAGCCGGCGCGGCGGTAACGGACAGCTCCGCGGCGGTTCGACGGCGGCGGTTCGGGAGCGGTTCACCGGCGGTTCGTCAGCGGTTCGGCAGAGGGTTGGCGGCGGTTCAACGGTTTTAGGCCGGTCGTGAGAGCGGCCGGAGCGTCCAGCCGTGGCCTCACGGTTGGACGGACGTTTCCCGTCATGCATGGCGGTGGGATGGATGATGGACGGACAGAAGCGTCGGTAGGGTCAGGGCTCTCGGGATGTACAGAAAGAGGAGCATCAGAGGGGGTCAGGGCTTTCTGAGAAATATGGCGAAGTCGGTACGATGCACAAATGGTCCGAACACAACGGGCCGAGGGTCAGGATGCTGACCAATCGGTCGTGACTCATCACTCATGGTGCTGCTGAAGGTTACAGGTCAGCGAAAGGTCGGCGATCACCATACGGCATCACATGATGTTTGAGGCTACAGGCGAAGGTCAAGTCAATCATTCCATCAAAAGACACAGAAAAAGCCCCACGGCAAACGAAGCACGAGCAGTACCTGCTCAAAGCCATATACCTAGATCTCGAGCAAACAATGCCTGGTACCGCCTGTCCGTATGATGCAAACAAGCTAGCCAACTATAAATGGACAATCATCTCATCTGTACAGAGCACAGAAGCTCCACAAGATGAGTTATGCAAGGCCATGAGCTTCACAGCCTGTGCGCTGCCTGTCACTCTATCAGAACGTGGGAGGCTGAGCGTTGATATATAAATGCATCAGGACCTTGTGCGATGTATGTATAGTGTATACCTAAACCTATGTATGTATATGTTACATCGCACGAGGAACATCCGCCGAGAAAGAGAGGAGGGGAGCGAGAGAGGGGAGACAGGGGAGAGAGGAAGGGGAAGAGAGAGCGAGAGAGAGAGGGAGAGAGAAGGCGAAATAGAAAGAGAAAGAGAAAGAGAAAAAGGAAGAGAAAGAGAAAGAGAAAAAGAAAGATAAAGAGACCTTGAAGAGATCTACGATAGGTATCGACTTGATGTGCGATTGTGCGATAAATGTGCAAAAAGACTAATCGATCACCTCACTAAGGCGATTACCCGTCTTCTCTGCTTCAAAACAGCGTGAATCCAACTAGCGTAAAAACCACATCAATCACTTGGCTGACACGTCAGCGGAAAAGCAAATGTGTCGACACTCGACAGCATGTCTTGAGCGCCTCGTATCCTGGACGTATCGACGTACGTACTACCACTGAGTCACCGATTCTCACACGTGTTTCGTGTCGTGTCGTGAAAAAGTGTGCAGTACGGAACGGTACACCTGTGCTCGCATACCAGCACGGTGCGGAGTTCACGGCACAAAAATGTTCTCAACGTTTTAGCACCTCCGCTGCAGATAAATCGGCAGAAAAACAGTCGGAAACCTTGACTACAATGCGCTAACCTATAAAGTACTTGAAACATCTACATGCGCGTATGGCACCCTTTAAAGGATATCAACTTAACTCGTACCGCGTGAGCCGTCGTGAAATTCATTCTTACTCACACAATCAAAGCTCCCTTCCGGCACGACAGGAGCCCGCTAGTTAAGGACCACCTGCATTGTACCTATAGCCAGCGGCTGTTTTTGTATCAAGTAATCACTGACTGGTTTCCGGCCTCCGTGCTGATCACACCTCCCCCTCTCTCCTCCTCTCCTCTCTCTCTCTCCTCCTTTCCTCTCCCTCTCCCCTCACACCGTGACCGAACCGTGCCTGAGTGCTGGCCACTTGCATCGAATTCTCATATTTGAGCAAAGTGGAGTGGTATTTTTAATACCTACTCTGGTCTGATGACGGATTTATATAGCTTCAAATATGACGGCGTCAGACTGGGCTATTAAGCATGATATTTTCACAGTTCAGATAATACGTGAACTTTCCTATCTGATGAAGCTATCAGACAGCTAATAAAGATGTAATTATCGCCACCGATTGTCCGCTAGCCAAGACCGACAAACAGGAAGTGCGCTCTCTACGCTCGGGCAGCGGAGGGGTCTCGATTTCCGGACGTCCAGCTCTCGCCTCCCCCATGTCGCGTGTCGCGGCTGGACCCGGCCACAGGCGGTGACCCAGCCCGCTCCCGGACATTCCCCGCCGCCCCCGGGCCGTGACCGAGCCCTGCCCTCCCGGCCGCACAGAGGTGCGTGCCCTGCCACCGGCCACCCGGCACAATAGAGTCGCCGGACGTCGCGTGCGCCCGCCCGCGCCCGGCGGCGAATTTTTGGACAGATCGTGACCATTTCCCATGGCGCTCAAAGCACGGCGACAAATGTAAGCGAGCTTTGAGTTTTGGGTTGAATAGGAACTAAGGAACCAGATAATAAACACGATACTAAAAACACTGTTGAGATCCGCGAAACAAGACAACTGAGCTTTATCCCCACATTGTGGCAGTTTATGCCTCGTTCCCACAAGGAAATTGTCATTTGCCTGGCCGATAGAGGAAATACGTGTCAAATCACGCTCCCTCCGAACTGTCGACAGCTTTACAAGATCCCAATCTCCCCTGACCTTGGCCGGACAATTCACGACTGCTCGCCGGCTTTCCACGGTAAAATTATCATCTCTCGTCCAATCGGCGACCAGAGCCTCGGCCGAGGAGCACGGCCGGCCGGTCCTTCCCCATCTGGGCCTTCTCATGACACGCCCGGTGGGGGCGCATTACCGAGAGATCGCGCGGGGAAATGGGCCTACTCACATGAAAAGGGCAGATTTTCAGAAGGGGTGGTAGGGCAGCGGAAAGAGGACGACATCAAAGGCGGCACAGGATGGGACAGGGAAAGGAAAGTGGACGATTTTCCGCACATGCTGCGCTTGGGTTGTCAAGCGTATGGCTTAGTGATGAGCAGAGCATCATTCTGTAGTTGGGGGTAGTATAAGCTCGTTGCAGCATGTAATGCACGTAGCGGCTGATATCCCACACATTTGACGAATCTTGCTTGGACATGATGGCCGCATACTAATAATTAATGAGCCTTAGATACCTGTGTGGTTTCTTAGAATCTCAATGATAAATCAATAAACAAAAAAGCTTCAAATTTGCGATTCATCATTCCTGAATTTTCCGGTGAAATAAGCTTAGATAAAAGCACTTACGCCGAATAACAACAAAACAAAACAATAAGCAAATATATTATGAGATACGCTCCAATAATTAAAAACGTTCAAGCGAATAGTGTTACTCCGAGAATACTATATACAATACTTGTGAGCTCCCACTTGCCTCAATCACACCAAGGCACTCAGACCACAACGCCTCCGGAATCGATTCCATGAGAAGAGAGCTCCTCTCCGTGCCGTTCAGACGAGGCGGCCTCCGCCCCTACGTCCGCCGGTGATCGGAAACGGCATTGGCTACACCAGTCGTACTCCACCCCGTTTTAGTATGCATTGCATATCAATCATACTCGGTTGAGAAGTTAATTAACCTTTAAACATAGTAATGCGCAGAGCTTGAGCCAACTTGAACGGCATATATCACCATTGTCTGCGATATACATGCGTGTAGAAATTATAGCAGCTAGGGTGGAGTAACCATCGATAAATTCGCCCGAAAAAAGAAACGAAACGCCCGACGTGAAACGTGTTGAACATCACAAATTAATATTTCTTTGCAACATACGTTTTTCATTATAGTCAAGCACCAGCCGTTTATCGCAAGTAGAGAAAGTGAGTATGTACTTTAAGGCAGCGAGCTGTTGCTAAATGGCTGCTAGTTTTGATAATCCCTGACTCGTGAAATAGGCCAGATGTATTTGGGGAAGATTCTCCGTATTATAGGCACTTCGCACAATACTGTTCTTCCGATTAGTACCCAGAATGAGCGGCAATTAAACGCCATAAGTGCATCCCCTTCCTTAGAGTCCTCCCCTCAGAAGTCCTCACCTGTGTGGCTAAGCCGGCCCGAGGATAGCGGAGAGGAGGTCGTTCTCTCCTCGCCGTCGTGCGAGTTCCGACCCCAGGAGACGCTGCGTCTCTCGTCATGCTCCATGGCCGCTGAGGTGGACCACTGAGG
The DNA here is from genome assembly GCF_019059575.1 of Amphibalanus amphitrite. Classification (NCBI taxonomy): domain Eukaryota; kingdom Metazoa; phylum Arthropoda; class Thecostraca; order Balanomorpha; family Balanidae; genus Amphibalanus; species Amphibalanus amphitrite. Next base: position 227,161 of record NW_024882576.1, read on the forward strand.
CTTCAGTGGCCGGTCGACGGTCAGGTACGAAACCGCCGAACTCCGGAGGAAAAGAGCACCTCTCTGGACTCAGACAGAGATCATGACACTGGAACGAAACGGTATAATTAGACACGGGGATGCGGCCAAACTGCAGTCGCCGTGTAACACCATCCTGTAAATTCACTTAGATGGTCGTATAACTACAAAAGTGATGGCTCCTAAATACACAGACCTTTTCAGACGGAACCGCCCCTCAGTCAAACAGCCTTATTTATACTGGGAGGTATGGGGTAGAGGCACGAAATGCGTTCTGCATATTAATGTCTCTTCACGTAAACGAGCCTATTCGTGTGTTTTCCACCTTAAAAGGAGACTTGTAGGTATATTGAATAAGGAGACTCGATCCTAGTTTTCGATTTAGTGAAAATACAGAAAATATAGCACCATGCATATCAGATCATTCCATGAAAAATTAATGGCAAATACGGGGTGAAGCTTTTCTCGAGTCGCTAAAAAAATCTGCAATCCAGAACGTAATTGTCAAAACAGCAGCACCACTATCAAACTTCCGATATAGGAGCAAATAGATGGACGAAAAATCACCCTGCATGTCACCTAGCGCCGGTTGTTTTGTGCCTTCACATACAGTAGGGTGGTGGGTTATCAAGATCCACCCGGGAGGTCTCCTGGTAACACGGCCACCAATGTGACGTGCGAGGCTGACAAATGCAGTCGGATATGATTCACATAACGGCGCCGCACTGCAGCAGAGCTACAAATGTGGCGCACGAGTGTCAAACATTGGCGCACGGCGACGGATGCCAGGTGGTCGCATGGCCGCCCACATTCATCATTCATTATTGCAGGCTATCGGATCGATTGTTTGGTCAGACGTCGGGTTGTTATGGTTTCGATTGCCTGATAACACTTTCCAGGCCCTCAAAAAAATGTAACGGAAGTTAGCAGGGATTCAGCAGGGGTTCAGCAGGGATTCAGCAGGGATCGACGGCCCCTACGATTTCGCTGAATTTTGGTGGAGAGGTGCAGAATGGTGTCCTCTATCGAAAATCCTAGTGCCAAAATGCGGGGAATCCATCAGGGGGGCCACAAATCCCAAAAAACAGTATGCCCTCAGGGCACAATCGACGAACTTTGGAAACCCTACTTCTAGCCGTCAAAACAGCTAAAAATGCACGTCATTCGAAAGAGGACAAAATTTTACGTGCAACGGTACCAAATTTAGGGGGCTAGCGCCCCCCTGAACCGAACAAAACAGCTTCAAATATATGGGCCCGGGAGTATGCCCTCGGGGCATAAATAAACGTTTTCAACAATTTCAGGCCTATAACATCGACAAAATCCAGCAATATGCACATCATTGGAAAGAGCGTAATTTCCCAAACAAAAAACCCAAGTAACATTTTTCGATGGGGCCCACCTGGGGCCCACGGGACCCAATTGAAATTTGGGGCCCAATGGGGCGGCCCCTACGATTTTCTTCAAAATTTGCACAGACACTCTCCTGGGCCCCCTCTTCAATCTGGCTGAAGAAACCTACCGGGGAATCCAAAGGAAGGGGCCCAAAGAGGGCCCCAAAGAGGCCCTTTCTAAGTATTGCCCCTAATTTCGCGACCAACCCCGGCAATATGCACATCATTGGAAAGAGCGTAATTTCCCAAACAAAAAACCCAAGTAACATTTTTTGATGGGGCCCACCTGGGGCCCACGGGACCCAATTGAAATTTGGGGCCCAATGGGGCGGCCCCTACGATTTTCTTCAAAATTTGCACAGACACTCTCCTGGGCCCCCTCTTCAATCTGGCTGAAGAAACCTACCGGGGAATCCAAAGGAAGGGGCCCAAAGAGGGCCCCAAAGAGGCCCTTTCTAAGTATTGCCCCTAATTTCGCGACCGACCCCGGCAATATGCACATCATTGGAAAGAGCGTAATTTCCCAAACAAAAAACCCAAGTAACATTTTTCGATGGGGCCCACCTGGGGCCCACGGGACCCAATTGAAATTTGGGGCCCAATGGGGCGGCCCCTACGATTTTCTTCAAAATTTGCACAGACACTCTCCTGGGCCCCCTCTTCAATCTGGCTGAAGAAACCTACCGGGGAATCCAAAGGAAGGGGCCCAAAGAGGGCCCCAAAGAGGCCCTTTCTAAGTATTGCCCCTAATTTCGCGACCAACCCCGGCAATATGCACATTATTGGAAAGAGCGTTATTTCCCAAACAAAAAACCCAAGTAACATTTTTCGATGGGGCCCACCTGGGGCCCACGGGACCCAATTGAAATTTGGGGCCCAATGGGGTGGCCCCTACGATTTTCTTCAAAATTTGCACAGACACTCTCCTGGGCCCCCTCTTCAATCTGGCTGAAGAAACCTACCGGGGAATCCAAAGGAAGGGGCCCAAAGAGGGCCCCAAAGAGGCCCTTTCTAAGTATTGCCCCTAATTTCGCGACCAACCCCGGCAATATGCACATCATTGGAAAGAGCGTAATTTCCCAAACAAAAACCCAAGTAACATTTTTCGATGGGGCCCACCTGGGGCCCACGGGACCCAATTGAAATTTGGGGCCCAATGGGGCGGCCCCTACGATTTTCTTCAAAATTTGCACAGACACTCTTCTGGGCCCCCTCTTCAATCTGGCTGAAGAAACCTACCGGGGAATCCAAAAGAAGGAGCCCAAAGAGGGCCCCAAAGAGGCCCTTTCTAAGTATTGCCCCTAATTTCGCGACCGACCCCGGCAATATGCACATCATTGGAAAGAGCGTAATTTCCCAAACAAAAAACCCAAGTAACATTTTTCGATGGGGCCCACCTGGGGCCCACGGGATCCAATTGAAATTTGGGGCCCAATGGGGCGGCCCCTACGATTTTCTTCAAAATTTGCACAGACACTCTCCTGGGCCCCCTCTTCAATCTTGCTGAAGAAACCTACCGGGGAATCCAAAGGAAGGGGCCCAAAGAGGGCCCCAAAGAGGCCCTTTCTAAGTATTGCCCCTATTTTCGCGACCAACCCCGGCAACATGCACATCATTGGAAAGAGCGTAATTTCCCAAACAAAAAACCCAAGTAACATTTTTCGATGGGGCCCACCTGGGGCCCACGGGACCCAATTGAAATTTGGGGCCCAATGGGGCGGCCCCTACGATTTTCTTCAAAATTTGCACAGACACTCTCCTGGGCCCCCTCTTCAATCTGGCTGAAGAAACCTACCGGGGAATCCAAAGGAAGGGGCCCAAAGAGGGCCCCAAAGAGGCCCTTTCTAAGTATTGCCCCTAATTTCGCGACCAACCCCGGCAATATGCACATCATTGGAAAGAGCGTAATTTCCCAAACAAAAAACCCAAGTAACATTTTTCGATGGGGCCCACCTGGGGCCCACGGGACCCAATTGAAATTTGGGGCCCAATGGGGCGGCCCCTACGATTTTCTTCAAAATTTGCACAGACACTCTCCTGGGCCCCCTCTTCAATCTGGCTGAAGAAACCTACCGGGGAATCCAAAGGAAGGGGCCCAAAGAGGGCCCCAAAGAGGCCCTTTCTAAGTATTGCCCCTAATTTCGCGACCGACCCCGGCAATATGCACATCATTGGAAAGAGCGTAATTTCCCAAACAAAAAACCCAAGTAACATTTTTCGATGGGGCCCACCTGGGGCCCACGGGACCCAATTGAAATTTGGGGCCCAATGGGGCGGCCCCTACGATTTTCTTCAAAATTTGCACAGACACTCTCCTGGGCCCCCTCTTCAATCTGGCTGAAGAAACCTACCGGGGAATCCAAAGGAAGGGGCCCAAAGAGGGCCCCAAAGAGGCCCTTTCTAAGTATTGCCCCTAATTTCGCGACCAACCCCGGCAATATGCACATTATTGGAAAGAGCGTTATTTCCCAAACAAAAAACCCAAGTAACATTTTTCGATGGGGCCCACCTGGGGCCCACGGGACCCAATTGAAATTTGGGGCCCAATGGGGTGGCCCCTACGATTTTCTTCAAAATTTGCACAGACACTCTCCTGGGCCCCCTCTTCAATCTGGCTGAAGAAACCTACCGGGGAATCCAAAGGAAGGGGCCCAAAGAGGGCCCCAAAGAGGCCCTTTCTAAGTATTGCCCCTAATTTCGCGACCAACCCCGGCAATATGCACATCATTGGAAAGAGCGTAATTTCCCAAACAAAAAACCCAAGTAACATTTTTCGATGGGGCCCACCTGGGGCCCACGGGACCCAATTGAAATTTGGGGCCCAATGGGGCGGCCCCTACGATTTTCTTCAAAATTTGCACAGACACTCTTCTGGGCCCCCTCTTCAATCTGGCTGAAGAAACCTACCGGGGAATCCAAAAGAAGGAGCCCAAAGAGGGCCCCAAAGAGGCCCTTTCTAAGTATTGCCCCTAATTTCGCGACCGACCCCGGCAATATGCACATCATTGGAAAGAGCGTAATTTCCCAAACAAAAAACCCAAGTAACATTTTTCGATGGGGCCCACCTGGGGCCCACGGGATCCAATTGAAATTTGGGGCCCAATGGGGCGGCCCCTACGATTTTCTTCAAAATTTGCACAGACACTCTCCTGGGCCCCCTCTTCAATCTTGCTGAAGAAACCTACCGGGGAATCCAAAGGAAGGGGCCCAAAGAGGGCCCCAAAGAGGCCCTTTCTAAGTATTGCCCCTATTTTCGCGACCAACCCCGGCAATATGCACATCATTGGAAAGAGCGTAATTTCCCAAACAAAAAACCCAAGTAACATTTTTCGATGGGGCCCACCTGGGGCCCACGGGACCCAATTGAAATTTGGGGCCCAATGGGGCGGCCCCTACGATTTTCTTCAAAATTTGCACAGACACTCTCCTGGGCCCCCTCTTCAATCTGGCTGAAGAAACCTACCGGGGAATCCAAAGGAAGGGGCCCAAAGAGGGCCCCAAAGAGGCCCTTTCTAAGTATTGCCCCTAATTTCGCGACCAACCCCGGCAATATGCACATCATTGGAAAGAGCGTAATTTCCCAAACAAAAAACCCAAGTAACATTTTTCGATGGGGCCCACCTGGGGCCCACGGGACCCAATTGAAATTTGGGGCCCAATGGGGCGGCCCCTACGATTTTCTTCAAAATTTGCACAGACACTCTCCTGGGCCCCCTCTTCAATCTGGCTGAAGAAACCTACCGGGGAATTCAAAGGAAGGGGCCCAAAGAGGGCCCCAAAGAGGCCCTTTCTAAGTATTGCCCCTAATTTCGCGACCAACCCCGGTAATATGCACATCATTGGAAAGAGCGTAATTTCCCAAACAAAAAACCCAAGTAACATTTTTCGATGGGGCCCACCTGGGGCCCACGGAACCCAATTGAAATTTGGGGCCCAATGGGGCGGCCCCTACGATTTTCTTCAAAATTTGCACAGACACTCTCCTGGGCCCCCTCTTCAATCTGGCTGAAGAAACCTACCGGGGAATCCAAAGGAAGGGGCCCAAAGAGGGCCCCAAAGAGGCCCTTTCTAAGTATTGCCCCTAATTTTGCGACCAACCCCGGCAATATGCACATCATTGGAAAGAGCGTAATTTCCCAAACAAAAAACCCAAGTAACATTTTTCGATGGGGCCCACCTGGGGCCCACGGGACCCAATTGAAATTTGGGGCCCAATGGGGCGGCCCCTACGATTTTCTTCAAAATTTGCACAGACACTCTCCTGGGCCCCCTCTTCAATCTGGCTGAAGAAACCTACCGGGGAATCCAAAGGAAGGGGCCCAAAGAGGGCCCCAAAGAGACCCTTTCTAAGTATTGCCCCTAATTTCGCGACCAACCCCGGCAATATGCACATCATTGGAAAGAGCGTAATTTCCCAAACAAAAAACCCAAGTAACATTTTTCGATGGGGCCCACCTGGGGCCCACGGGACCCAATTGAAATTTGGGGCCCAATGGGGCGGCCCCTACGATTTTCTTCAAAATTTGCACAGACACTCTCCTGGGCCCCCTCTTCAATCTGGCTGAAGAAACCTACCGGGGAATCCAAAGGAAGGGGCCCAAAGAGGGCCCCAAAGAGGCCCTTTCTAAGTATTGCCCCTAATTTCGCGACCAACCCCGGCAATATGCACATCATTGGAAAGAGCGTAATTTCCCAAACAAAAAACACAAGTAACATTTTTCGATGGGGCCCACCTGGGGCCCACGGGACCCAATTGAAATTTGGGGCCCAATGGGGCGGCCCCTACGATTTTCTTCAAAATTTGCACAGACACTCTCCTGGGCCCCCTCTTCAATCTGGCTGAAGAAACCTACCGGGGAATCCAAAGGAAGGGGCCCAAAGAGGGCCCCAAAGAGGCCCTTTCTAAGTATTGCCCCTAATTTCGCGACCAACCCCGGCAATATGCACATCATTGGAAAGAGCGTAATTTCCCAAACAAAAATCCCAAGTAACATTTTTGATGGGGCCCACCTGGGGCCAACGGGACCCAATTGAAATTTGGGGCCCAATGGGGCGGCCCCTACGATTTTCTTCAAAATATGCACAGACACTCTCCTGGGCCCCCTCTTCAATCTGGCTGAAGAAACCTACCGGGGAATCCAAAGGAAGGGGCCCAAAGAGGGCCCCAAAGAGGCCCTTTCTAAGTATTGCCCCTAATTTCGCGACCGACCCCGGCAATATGCACATCATTGGAAAGAGCGTAATTTCCCAAACAAAAAACCCAAGTAACATTTTTCGATGGGGCCCTCCTGGGGCTCACGGGACCCAATTGAAATTTGGGGCCCAATGGGGCGGCCCCTACGATTTTCTTCAAAATTTGCACAGACACTCTCCTGGGCCCCCTCTTCAATCTGGCTGAAGAAACCTACCACCGGGGAATCCAAAGGAAGGGGCCCAAAGAGGGCCCCAAAGAGGCCCTTTCTAAGTATTGCCCCTAATTTCGCGACCGACCCCGGCAATATGCACATCATTGGAAAGAGCGTAATTTCCCAAACAAAAAACCCAAGTAACATTTTTCGATGGGGCCCACCTGGGGCCCACGGGACCCAATTGAAATTTGGGGCCCAATGGGGCGGCCCCTACGATTTTCTTCAAAATTTGCACAGACACTCTCCTGGGCCCCCTCTTCAATCTGGCTGAAGAAACCTACCGGGGAATCCAAAGGAAGGGGCCCAAAGAGGGCCCCAAAGAGGCCCTTTCTTAGTATTGCCCCTAATTTCGCGACCAACCCCGGCAATATGCACATCATTGGAAAGAGCGTAATTTCCCAAACAAAAAACCCAAGTAACATTTTTCGATGGGGCCCACCTGGGGCCCACGGGACCCAATTGAAATTTGGGGCCCAATGGGGCGGCCCCTACGATTTTCTTCAAAATTTGCCCAGACACTCTCCTGGGCCCCCTCTTCAATCTGGCTGAAGAAACCTACCGGGGAATCCAAAGGAAGGGGCCCAAAGAGGGCCCCAAAGAGGCCCTTTCTAAGTATTGCCCCTAATTTCGCGACCAACCCCGGCAATATGCACATCATTGGAAAGAGCGTAATTTCCCAAACAAAAAACCCAAGTAACATTTTTTGATGGGGCCCACCTGGGGCCCACGGGACCCAATTGAAATTTGGGGCCCAATGGGGCGGCCCCTACGATTTTCTTCAAAATTTGCACAGACACTCTCCTGGGCCCCCTCTTCAATCTGGCTGAAGAAACCTACCGGGGAATCCAAAGGAAGGGGCCCAAAGAGGGCCCCAAAGAGGCCCTTTCTAAGTATTGACCCTAATTTCGCGACCGACCCCGGCAATATACACATCATTGGAAAGAGCGTAATTTCCCAAACAAAAAACCCAAGTAACATTTTTCGATGGGGCCCACCTGGGGCCCACGGGACCCAATTGAAATTTGGGGCCCAATGGGGCGGCCCCTACGATTTTCTTCAAAATTTGCACAGACACTCTCCTGGGCCCCCTCTTCAATCTGGCTGAAGAAACCTACCGGGGAATCCAAAGGAAGGGGCCCAAAGAGGGCCCCAAAGAGGCCCTTTCTAAGGATTGCCCCTAATTTCGCGACCAACCCCGGCAATATGCACATCATTGGAAAGAGCGTAATTTCCCAAACAAAAAACCCAAGTAACATTTTTCGATGGGGCCCACCTGGGGCCCACGGGACCCAATTGAAATTTGGGGCCCAATGGGGCGGCCCCTACGATTTTCTTCAAAATTTGCACAGACACTCTCCTGGGCCCCCTCTTCCTCCCCCAAAGAGGGAAAGGGCCTCTTTGGGGCCCTCTTTGGGCCCCTTCCTTTGGATTCCCCGGTAGGTTTCTTCACCCAGATTGAAGAGGGGGCCCAGGAGAGTGTCTGTGCAAATTTTGAAGAAAATCGTAGGGGCCGCCCCATTGGGCCCCAAATTTCAATTGGGTCCCGTGGGCCCCAGGTGGGCCCCATCGAAAAATGTTACTTGGGTTTTTTGTTTGGGAAATTACGCTCTTTCCAATGATGTGCATATTGCCGGGGTCGGTCGCGAAATTAGGGGCAATACTTAGAAAGGGCCTCTTTGGGGCCCTCTTTGGGCCCCTTCCTTTGGATTCCCCGGTAGGTTTCTTCAGCCAGATTGAAGAGGGGGCCAGGAGAGTGTCTGTGCATATTTTGAAGAAAATCGTAGGGGCCGCCCCATTGGGCCCCAAATTTCAATTGGGTCCCGTGGGCCCCAGGTGGGCCCCATCAAAAAATGTTACTTGGGTTTTTTGTTTGGGAAATTACGCTCTTTCCAATGATGTGCATATTGCCGGGGTTGGTCGCGAAATTAGGGGCAATACTTAGAAAGGGCCTCTTTGGGGCCCTCTTTGGGCCCCAAAGAGTTTCTTCAGATTAGGTAGGTTTCTTCAGCCAGATTGAAGAGGGGGCCCAGGAGAGTGTCTGTGCAAATTTTGAAGAAAATCGTAGGGGCCGCCCCATTGGGCCCCAAATTTCAATTGGGTCCCGTGGGCCCAGGTGGGCCCCATCGAAAAATGTTACTTGGGTTTTTTGTTTGGAAAATTACGTTCTTTCCAATGATGTGCATATTGCCGGGGTCGGTCGCGAAATTAGGGGCAATACTTAGAAAGGGCCTCTTTGGGGCCCTCTTTGGGGCCCTTCCTTTGGATTCCCCGGTAGGTTTCTTCAGCCAGATTGAAGAGGGGGCCCAGGAGAGTGTCTGTGCAAATTTTGAAGAAAATCGTAGGGGCCGCCCCATTGGGCCCCAAATTTCAATTGGGTCCCGTGGGCCCCAGGTGGGCCCCATAAAAAAATGTTACTTGGGTTTTTTGTTTGGGAAATTACGCTCTTTCCAATGATGTGCATATTGCCGGGGTCGGTCGCGAAATTAGGGGCAATACTTAGAAAGGGCCTCTTTGGGGCCCTCTTTGGGCCCCTTCCTTTGGATTCCCCGGTAGGTTTCTTCAGCCAGATTGAAGAGGGGGCCCAGGAGAGTGTCTGTACAAATTTTGAAGAAAATCGTAGGGGCCGCCCCATTGGGCCCCAAATTTCAATTGGGTCCCGTGGGCCCCAGGTGGGCCCCATCGAAAAATGTTACTTGGGTTTTTTGTTTGGGAAATTACGCTCTTTCCAATGATGTGCATATTGCCGGGGTCGGTCGCGAAATTAGGGGCAATACTTAGAAAGGGCCTCTTTGGGGCCCTCTTTGGGCCCCTTCCTTTGGATTCCCCGGTAGGTTTCTTCAGCCAGATTGAAGAGGGGGCCCAGGAGAGTGTCTGTGCAAATTTTGAAGAAAATCGTAGGGGCCGCCCCATTGGGCCCCAAATTTCAATTGGGTCCCGTGGGCCCCAGGTGGGCCCCATCGAAAATGTTACTTGGGTTTTTTGTTTGGGAAATTACGCTCTTTCCAATGATGTGCATATTGCCGGGATCGGTCGCGAAATTAGGGGCAATACTTAGAAAGGGCCTCTTTGGGGCCCTCTTTGGGCCCCTTCCTTTGGATTCCCCGGTAGGTTTCTTCAGCCAGATTGAAGAGGGGGCCCAGGAGAGTGTCTGTGCAAATTTGAAGAAAATCGTAGGGGCCGCCCCATTGGGCCCCAAATTTCAATTGGGTCCCGTGAGCCCCAGGAGGGCCCCATCGAAAAATGTTACTTGGGTTTTTTGTTTGGGAAATTACGCTCTTTCCAATGATGTGCATATTGCCGGGGTTGGTCGCGAAATTAGGGGCGATACTTAGAAAGGGCCTCTTTGGGGCCCTCTTTGGGCCCCTTCCTTTGGATTCCCCGGTAGGTTTCTTCAGCCAGATTGAAGAGGGGGCCCAGGAGTGTCTGTGCAAATTTTGAAGAAAATCGTAGGGGCCGCCCCATTGGGCCCCAAATTTCAATTGGGTCCCGTGGGCCCCAGGTGGGCCCCATCGAAAAATGTTACTTGTGTTTTTTGTTTGGGAAATTACGCTCTTTCCAATGATGTGCATATTGCCGGGGTTGGTCGCGAAATTAGGGGCAATACTTAGAAAGGGCCTCTTTGGGGCCCTCTTTGGGCCCCTTCCTTTGGATTCCCCGGTAGGTTTCTTCAGCCAGATTGAAGAGGGGCCCAGGAGAGTGTCTGTGCAAATTTTGAAGAAAATCGTAGGGGCCGCCCCATTGGGCCCCAAATTTCAATTGGGTCCCGTGGGCCCCAGGTGGGCCCCATCGAAAAATGTTACTTGGGTTTTTTGTTTGGGAAATTACGCTCTTTCCAATGATGTGCATATTGCCGGGGGTTGGTCGCGAAATTAGGGGCAATACTTAGAAAGGGTCTCTTTGGGGCCCTCTTTGGGCCCCTTCCTTTGGATTCCCCGGTAGGTTTCTTCAGCCAGATTGAAGAGGGGGCCCAGGAGAGTGTCTGTGCAAATTTTGAAGAAAATCGTAGGGGCCGCCCCATTGGGCCCCAAATTTCAATGGGTCCCGTGGGCCCAGGTGGGCCCCATCGAAAAATGTTACTTGGGTTTTTTGTTTGGGAAATTACGCTCTTTCCATGATGTGCATATTGCCGGGTTGGTCGCAAAATTAGGGGCAATACTTAGAAAGGGCCTCTTGGGGCCCTCTTTGGGCCCCTTCCTTTGGATCCCCGGTAGGTTTCTTCAGCCAGATTGAAGAGGGGGCCCAGGAGAGTGTCTGTGCAATTTGAAGAAAATCGTAGGGGCCCGCCCATTGGGCCCAAATTTCAATTGGGTCCCGTGGGCCCCAGGTGGCCCTATCGAAAAATGTTACTTGGGTTTTTTGTTTGGGAAATTACGCTCTTTCAATGATGTGCATATTGCCGGGGTTGGTCGCGAAATTAGGGGCAATACTAGAAAGGGCCTCTTTGGGGCCCTCTTTGGGCCCCTTCCTTTGGATTCCCCGGTAGGTTTCTTCAGCCATATGAAGAGGGCCCAGGAGAGTGGTCTGTGCAAATTTTGAAGAAAATCGTAGGGCCGCCCCATTGGGCCCCAAATTTCAATTGGTCCCGTGGGCCCCAGGTGGGCCCCATCGAAAAATGTTACTTGTGTTTTTTGTTTGGGAAATTACGCTCTTTCCAATGATGTGCATATTGCCGGGGTTGGTCGCGAAAATTAGGGGCAATACTTAGAAAGGGCCTCTTTGGGGCCCTCTTTGGGCCCCTTCCTTGGATTCCCCGGTAGGTTTCTTCAGCCAGATTGAAGAGGGGGCCAGGAGAGTGTCTGTGCAAATTTTGAAGAAAATCGTAGGGGCCGCCCCATTGGGCCCCAAATTTCAATTGGGTCCCGTGGGCCCCAGGTGGGCCCCATCTCGAAAAATGTTACTTGGGTTTTTTGTTTGGGAAATTACGCTCTTTCCAATGATGTGCATATTGCCGGGGTTGGTCGCGAAAATAGGGGCAATACTTAGAAAGGGCCTCTTTGGGGCCCTCTTTGGGCCCCTTCCTTTGGATTCCCCGGTAGTTTCTTCAGCAAGATTGAAGAGGGGGCCCAGGAGAGTGTCTGTGCAATTTTGAAGAAAATCGTAGGGGCCGCCCCATTGGGCCCCAATTTCAATTGGATCCGTGGGCCCCAGGTGGGCCCCATCGAAAAAATGTTACTTGGGTTTTTTGTTTGGGAAATTACGCTCTTTCCAATGATGTGCATATTGCCGGGGTCGGTCGCGAATTAGGGCAATACTTAGAAAGGGCCTCTTTGGGGCCCTCTTTGTGCTCCTTCTTTTGGATTCCCCGGTAGGTTTCTTCAGCCAGATTGAAGAGGGGGCCCAGAAGAGTGTCTGTGCAAATTTTGAAGAAAATCGTAGGGGCCGCCCCATTGGGCCCCAAATTTCAATTGGGTCCCGTGGGCCCCAGGTGGCCCCATCGAAAATGTTACTTGGGTTTTTTGTTTGGGAAATTACGCTCTTTCCAATGATGTGCATATTGCCGGGGTTGGTCGCGAAATTAGGGGCAATACTTATAAAGGGCCTCTTTGGGGCCCTCTTTGGGCCCCTTCCTTGGATTCCCCCGGTAGGTTTCTTCAGCCAGATTGAAGATGGGGCCCAGGAGAGTGTCTGTGCAATTTTGAAGAAAATCGTAGGGGCCACCCCATTGGGCCCCAAATTTCATTGGGTCCCGTGGGCCCCAGGTTGGGCCCCATCGAAAAATGTTCTTGGGTTTTTGTTTGGGAAATAACGCTCTTTCCAATAATGTGCATATTGCCGGGGTGGTCGCGAAATTAGGGGCAATACTTAGAAAGGGCCTCTTTGGGGCCCTCTTTGGGCCCCTTCCTTTGGATTCCCCGGTAGGTTTTCTCAGCCAATTGAGAGGGG